>NC_055959.1:34726258-34736258 GCF_018492685.1 Alosa sapidissima | reverse complement strand
CTCCCTCTCTTTCTCTCTCTCTCTTTCTCTCTCTCTTTCTCCCTCTCTTTCTTTCTATTTCACACATAAACATGCAGAGAGAGGGGGGGTGTTTGAGTGTGTGTGTGTGTGTGTGTGTGTGTGTGTGTGTGTGTCTGTGTGTGTCTATGTGTGTGTGTGTGTGTGTGTGTGTGTGTGTGTGTGTGTGTGTCTATGTGTGTGTGTGCGTGTGTGTGTGTGTGAGTGAGTGATGAGAAAAACAGACATTAGCTCATGGCATAAATACTGAAGCAGTTTGCTTTCTTCTTTAGTAAATGCCACACACACGCACATACACACACACACACACACAACACCCTTCAGCTTCTGAGCCTAAATATTTGATCAGACTCTGATGCTCCCAACATCATCTCCTGCTGAGCTCCTCCAGTGGACAGTGGTCAGCAGGCCGTCCTGCATAGCCCCACTGTCCTGCATAGCCCCACTGTCCTGCATAGCCCCACTGTCCTGCATAGCCCCACCGTGGTCAGTAGGCCGTCCTGCATACCCCCACTCATAACGCAGCTCACCACCTCTGAGCCTCTGAGAAGTCATTTATCAGCAGCTTTAAACAGCAGCTGTTTGTGTGTTTTTTTCTAAAGCAAAGCACAAAGAGCTTGATGACCTGTTTTGTGTTTGACAGTACATTGTGCTTGTGTTACTCCCCTACCACCCCTGCCTACACACACACACACACACACACACACACACACACACACACACACACACACGCACACACACACACACACAAACACTCATAATATATCACACTGATCTTTTAGCTGTCGTAATGTGCACCATGTAACGTAAAGTTTGTCCAAAAAGACCTCTGTAAAAGTGTCACAATAAGCCCAGATCAGGAAGTAGAGGGAGAGCAGGCCCTTGAGCGGCGTTCTCTGGAAGTGTGGCAGATTCTGGGCTGTATTTTGCACCCTGGCGCATGGCGTAAAACTTGTTTCCCCCCCGCGCAAAGTTTAATTCCTTATTTTGCACGTTTATTTTTTAAACAATGCGCCCAGGGGTGTGGCAATTAACAACTTAGGGAGTGGCTTAGCGCATTGTCTAAAAATCGCTATTTTACACCTGGTCAGAAGTCTATGGCGAGTTGTTTATATGTTATTTTAACTCTTTCCCGACAGCCCATAGAGAAATCAGTACGTACGTACTGATGACGGAAATTAATAAAAGTATAATTTTTCTTCACTGAAACCCTGCGAAAACGTCTTTGTATGTCAATGAGTGTCTAAGCCAATCAAATAAATGGGTTTTCCTTGGATATGTGTTGAATTTTTGCTATTGGCTAGATTTTATATTTTGTGATTGGTTGTCAAGCACCGATCACGATATTTCAACATGGCGAGTAATGACAATCGACCGAGGTTCAGTGGTAGTAATGACATACTTTTCATCTGTTTTTAAAAGTACATACGCCCATGTTGTCTAGTGATATGAAACTGTGTGGTGTGGGAGGTATCTGAATCTGTTGGGTCATTTTCAGCAACACTGACTCTGTTGGGTCATTTTCAGCAACACTGACTCTGTTGGGTCATTTTAACTGTTCATCTGTTTTAACAGTCTAAACTGTGTTAACATGATTATTACACATTGACCAAAAAAAACATGATTATTAACCAAAATAATATGTATGAGATGAAATTGTAAGTTATTTTTTGATATAAATGTGATATTGCAACTAATTTTGATAATAAAACTATATAATGGTTATTTAGGCTCGTCTGTATACATAATTTCAAAATTAGTTATTTAAAGTTCCTTTCACCCAATTGCTACCAAACTTGGTATTTATTTAGCCAACAGGTACATGCAACTTTCTGCTATTTCACTTTTTTATAACATGCTGTGTTGAAGCTGTAGAGCTTCACAAACTCAAAACATGTGCCCGGAATATGCTAATTTTATGCAAATGTATGCTAATTAGCATATATAAATAATACATAATTGTCACGTCAAAGATATATTTGTGTAGCCTAACTATCTGGCTTCAAGATAAAATGGCTGGTTTCTTTGAGATATGCTTAGGTTACCCACAGCAGAATGAAATATCAAAGGAGTCATTTTTGGCCTATTTTGTCGGGAACGAGTTTAGAGAGCATTGTCAGCAGTCATACTGGCGGGTGCACAACGCACCATCCTTCTATCATCCATGAACGCACACCAGCGCACGTCCATGCAAAACATTACAAATTGCACGATTGCAATGGGAAACATAATTAGAAATAAAGATATTACGAAATACTGTACATCTCATGATGAGTAGTTATTCACCATCATTTGCAAATTGGTAATGACGGTAAAAAGTGATTAGGGGAGAGGCGAGAGACACGTATGGAGCACAGCTGAAGACGCACTGTCACGAGATATAAGCAACTCCTCTCCTCTGCAGGATAAATGTTGTTTTATTGAGTCATTTGAACAATATTAGGGTAAGTGTTGCTTTTTCCAGCCTATGTTTTCTATGGTAACCCATTGTCAGTCAATAGTGAAAGTAACTTACTGCATATAACTGTCTTGTCGTTGACTGACACCATGGTGAAGTTAGTTTCACTTTGCCAATGAGTTCAAATAATAGAGGAGTGCAAATGCGTGAAGGCTGTGCTAGGTTTTAGTAAAGCATGGTTTAGTGGAATGACTATTCCATACAGTCTCGCAAGCAGCCTCCTTCAAATGCGCCGTTGAATGTCAAAATACCGATGCATTTATTTGACATATCGCGCTTTGCGCCGTTAAAGGGAATGACAGATGTCATTCTCATTGGTTTAAATGATGTTACAGTAAGCCCCAAACACACCCATATGACTGATTAAAAAAACCTAGGAACACCTTGTTGCGCCATGCGCAAAATAACGAAACCCCTCCCAATGTGGACTGGACATCCTACTAAATTTGAATACGCTTTTGACGAGTGGCGATGCGCTTTTGACTGTCATGATAGGGCCCTCTCTCTAGTCCTGCATCTGCCTTAGCCTGTGGGGAGAGACTCTACCTGCCTTAGCCTGTGGGGAGAGACTCTACCTGCCTTAGCCTGGTGGAAGACTCTACCTGCCTTAGCCTGTGAGGAGAGACTCTACCTGCCTTAGCCTATGGGGAGAGACTCTATCCTCCTCATCAGACAGCCCAACCCCTACTGTCTTCCTGCGTGGAGCTCCATTGAAGTGCAAAGCCTTCTCTGAAGTGACTGCGTTGCTAGCTGTCCTACGGAATGGGAACATGCTGTCTTGTCTTTATTCCTACTCTGTTGATCTTATCTGAGGCCAGCGTAGCAGAGGAACGCCACTATATACCTTTAGTGACATTACATCTTCTAATGTAGTGAAAGAACGCCACTATATACCTTTAGTGACATTACATCTTCTAATGTAGATGTAAACGGCAGAAAGCCAGGCTGTGATGCATCTCTTTTAGCAGAGGAAGTGACACTGTGATGCACAGATACCTTTGTTATTACAGCCATAGCACACAAATCAATGCACCAGTGCTTACAGGCGTCTGGAGCAGTGGGGATATATTCTCAAATAAAGATTTTCCATTTTTTATTTCACCCGCGTACAGCAATATTATGGGTAAGGAGGCATTCCAAAAACAGCATCTAACTTGGCTCAGGCAAAAGATTTTGAAAATTACATATAAATTGTAAACCTATTCAACCTTGAAAGCAACATCAAAGTGCTTTATTTCTGCTTTGATATACCTTTATACAATGTCTGTCTTTTTGTGTGCCTGACAGACCAAAGAGAATATTGAAAATGAATATCTGCTCTAATGGATCACTGTTTTTGGACATTAATGTTACGACTTTATGATTTATAATGCAAAGATCAGATGTTCAGCTTAATGAGCCCTTTTTAATGGGGTAGGGATGGGGTGGACAACATATGCAACGTTAAAATTTGCATTTAAGGAGCGAACATTTCCATTTTTATTCATTAATTAGTCTGAAAATTAAGCCGTTATGATACCACAGGTGAAGATGTTAAGTATTAACCTATTAGGGACATCATAATAAAAGAGCTTAAATGTTAAGATATCAGAAAATTAATTAATTTAATTTAATGTTAAATGTTAAAATATGATATAATCACAGGAACTGGTATAAAATATGGAACCTATAATGTAATCAGAGAAAAATATACTCAATACTAACACATCATTAAATAATAAGAAAAGATGTTATGACGTGTAAGGTTATGACAAGTGTGTGTGACTCTGTGGCCCTCTGAAGAATATAGTATTTATTTCTCTCTCTCTCTCTCTCTCTCTCTCTCTCTCTCTCTCTCTCTCTCTCTCTCTCTCTCTCTCTCTCTCTCTCTCCTCTCTCTCTCTCTCTCTCTCTCTCTCTCTCTCTCTATATATATATATATATATATCTACACACACACACACACACACTCAAATAGAGGTTAATTTATCTATCATATTCATTCCAAATCAATCATCTTAGGAGCTTAAACAGCAGAGCAGAAAACACACACACACACACACACACCGAATGCACACACACACACACACACACACACACTGAATGCACACACACACACACACACACACACACACACACACACACACACACACACACACACACACACACACACCAAATGCAGACACACACCAAATGCACACACACACACACACATTCCATTCCATTCCATTCCATTCCATTTGGCTGACGCTTTTTTAGCCAAAGCGACTAACAACATGGTAAACAGTTTAAGTTTTAGAGCAATTCTCAACAATTTTAGGACAATTTAAAAACATTAGAGTACAGTAAGAATAAGTGCATCAGTGAGTGCTGTTTTTAACAGTTACTTGTCAGTTTAAGACGGCTGGTGAGTGCTAGGATCAGTAAGACTTGTTGTAAGTGTTGCTATGAGAGGAGATGTTCTCTAAAGAGCTGGGTCTTCAGGAGTTTTTTGAAAATGGAGAAGGATGTCCCTGCCCTTGTAGGAACTGGCAGTGTGTTCCACCAACGAGGAACAACAGATGAGAAAAGTTTGGATTGGCTTGAGCGTACCGGTGGTAGAGCTAGACGTCGTTTGTCTGAGGAGCGCAGCGGTCTGGAGGTAGCGTATGTCTGTATGAGTCAAGTAGGTGGGAGCAGAACCTGAGACTACTTTGTAGGCAAGCATTAGAGACATACAGTACACACACACACACACACACACACACACACCGAATGCACACACACACACCGAATGCACACACACCCACACACACACCAAATGCACACACACACCCAATGCACACACACACACACACACACACACACACACAATATGCACACACACACACACCGAATGCACACACACCCACACACACACCGAATGCACACACACACACACACACACACATACACACACACACACACACACACACCAAATGCACACACACACCGAATGCACACACACATACACACCGAATGCACACACACACCAAATGCATATGCAGTATTGTTAGAGGCACACACACACCGAACGCACATGCAATATCGTCAGAGGCAAACACACACCGAACGCACACACACAAACACACATCGAACACACACACACATCGAACGCACACACACACACCAAATGCATACACACACATCGAATACACATGCAGTATCGTCAGAGACACACACACGCACCGAATGCACACACACACACCAAATGCACATGCAGTATCGTCAGAGACACACACACGCACCGAATGCACACACACACACCAAATGCACATGCAGTATCATCAGAGGCACACACACGCCAAAAGCACATGCAGTATCATCAGAGACACACACACACACACACACACCGAATGCACATACACATCGAATGCACATGGGGTATCCTCAGAGGCTGCCGTGAACACAGCTTCAGACCTAGTTGGACTCAGAACCCTAAGCTGGCCTGCATTTGGTCCTGAATTGGCCTGCATCTGGCCCAGAACCAGCCCGGATCTGGCATCAGACGCCAGTTTGAATATTGCTGTAGAATAGTGCGCCTCCTAGTGGTGGTGGTGGAGACTGCTCTAATAGGCAGCTGTGGAGAGGAGACAGAAAGTGAGAAAATGAGGGAAAAAATCCAAAAGAAAAGTGCTGTTTATTTCCCCTTGAGTGCAGTCATATGATCCCTACACACACACACACACACACACACACACACACACACACACACACACGCACACACACACTCACACACACACTCTCACACACACCTCTTATCTCCTAGATCAGACTCTCAGTCTCCGTCAGCCTTTTCTAGCGATCCCCTGCGCACCTGCAAATGCCGGGAACATTGAAAGGTGAAATCTGAGGCAGCACGGGAGATCTCTTGAAGCACGCAGAACACAGACAGGCTTTTAGCACCGGTACGATCCCTCCCAGAACCGCGTCTCAGCGGGGAACACTCCTCCAAACGTTCTGTAATGGGGAGAGGATGCTGGCTCTGACACGTGTGCCGTGCGCCTCGGTACACACACGCGCTTCTGTAACCAGCTGTGCAGCTCTCCGCCGGGTTCCACCGGGTCCAGACAGATGAGACGGAACAACAACATATGTCTTGTCATCGCCACGGAGACGGGAGGCTGTTTTTCTCTCTCTCTACTGCTGCCCCCCCCCCCCCCCCCCCCATTTTGAAGTCCCAACATTTTGGCTTTTTTGGATTTTCTTTGCACCTGGAATACTTCACGAGAGAGAGAGAGAGAGAGAGAGAGAGAGAGAGAGAGAGAGAGAGAGAGACAGAGAGAGAGACAGACAGGAAGAGAGCCACACTCATAAATAATGACAAACTAGCATCTTGCAAATGAATTATCCATTAGTGGGGCTGTTTAGCTTAATTTATTTACAAAGTGCTTTCCCTGTAAACAGCACGTAGCATCCAGTAGTGTTGCTCAGTCACTTCAGGACACTGGATCATAGCAGACTGGGGAGAGTGATGCTCTGAGCGCGGCTCTCAGATCCCCATCTTGCCCAGGAGGGAAGAGTGGTGCTTGGCCATCCCAGATGCATCTGCCATCTGCCTTTAAAGAACGCTCGCTCCCCGTACACAGCGCTCGCTCCCCGCAAACTCCCCACGCACGATTACACAAGTGTTTTGGTCTGTGTGGTGCCGTCTTTCTCTCTCTCTCTCTCTCTGTCTGTCGGCATCTTAACTCTCGGAGGCCGTGGGGGCAGAGATTGTGGAAAACAGCCGCCCCTCCCAGTCAGCAATCTAGAGGGAGTCCATGAAAAAGAAAGAAATGAAAGATGCAGAAAAAAAGGGAGAAAAGAAAGAAAGTTAAATTGTCTGTTAACTGCATGTGTACGCACACACACACACACACACACACACACACACACACACACACACATAAACGCACACACACACACACATACATGTCTGTTAACTGCATGTGTACGCCCAGCTGTAGAACAGTGGCAGAACCCACCTATGGGAGACTGCTGGGCCTCACACACACACACACACACACACACACACACACACACACACACACATGCCAAGCACACACCACCGGGCCTTGTGTTGTCTCTGTGTGCATCAGGCAAGATGATTGCTGTCTCCACGGTAGCTCAGCGGTGCCTGGGGCTTTATTTAAACCGTGGCAGCAGGAGGCAGCCCAGGAGACTGGTGTGTGTGTGTGTGTGTGTGTGTGTGTGTGTGTGTGTGTGTGTGTTTGTATGTGTGTGGTTGTGTGTGTGTGTGTGGTTGTGTGTGTGTGTGTGGTTGTGTGTGTGTGTGTGTGTGTGTGTGCAGATGGGGTGTGGGGGGGGGGGGGGTCCCCAACCCATTTGTACACAACTACACCCACTTTAAGAGAAAACTTTTTGGAGCGCAATGTGCAAAGTTGGAGAGGGTTTCTGAGGTAGCTCTCTTTATTCTCAATCTACTTACTCTTCACTTTTTTCCTTTCTTTTCTTCAGCTCCCAAATCATTATCCCATTCAGAGAGGCCTCTAATAGCCTTAATTGTCTTTGCTTGTCATCGCTCTCTGATGGCCTATTCTGCGCGCACAATGCATGCGTTTTCTCCCTGGAGCAGATAGCTTTTCAGCGAGGGGAGGAGAATCACTGGCATATTGATTGCGTCTGTCTGCTGCTGTAAAGCCACATTTAGACACACACACACACACACACACACACACACAAGCACACATTCAGACTCTTAAATCACCCTTCTCCCACCTCACCCCCCACCCCCATCATCTCCCATTCATGGAGTTCAAATCACGTATACAAGAGAGGAAAGCCATACCTTACAGTATGGTCATGTACCTATGTACCAGTAAACACAATGTGGTCACAAGTTCACACGGTCTGAACAGGTCGGCCCGGAGTAAGTGAACTGTCAGTTCGATGCTAGAGGGATGGCCAAACCTCTGTTATAGAATGCCATTTAGCAGAGCTGCTCACAGAGTAAAGGCCCATTCACACCAAGAACAATAACGATAACGATAACTATTAATACATTTTGTTCTTGTTAATATGAATGACGACGTTCACACATAAACTATAACGATAACGACATGAAGAACGATATCGTTGGGGATCACTTTCAGAGCGATTTTCAGAACGATAAAAAGCTAATAGGCAATCAGAACCCATCAAATTTTAACCGTCACATTCATTAACATAAGGAGAGACTTTGTTTATCGTTGTTCAGTGTGAACACTTTTATCGTTATGGTTATAGTTATCGTTATCGTTATCGTTCTTGGTGTGAATAGGCCTTAAGTCCTACCACAGATGTGTTCCAACCGTTCACTGAAACAGCTGATTATACCTGCCACAACTCTACAACCAGGTAGATCCGCTAATCAGTTAAATCACCTGTGTGAAGTGACCAGGTAAAACCAATGCAACGTCAGACCAACGCCATGTCAGACCAATGTCAAACTTTTGCCTTCTGAAGCCAGAGACTCCCCCTTTTAGCGAGTACCACTCTTTGAACATGCATAACATTAACCTCAAAATATTATTATTATTATTATTATTATTATTATTATTATAACATTAACTATGCTATGTTAGCTATGTTATTAATCAGTAAATCAACAATATAGTTGGTGCACAACAACTACCAATCAATACAAAGGTTGGTAACACTTTACGGTAAGGGTACATGAATTATCATGAATTCATTCATGATTTATGCATTACTTCATTCCTTTATATCTTATGAATCATCAGGAATCATAGTCTTTCATTTCTGATCTCATGCATTAGCACATCAACTAAAGCATTAGGTACAGTGGGTACGTCATTATGATTTATGATTTCTTCAGCATGATCATCATGATTACATGAATTTAAGCTTAATTGCTCATGAGTTCATCATGTCTGTGGCCCCTCAACTAAAGTGGTGGATAATTACATTTGTTCAGAGAACTGCAAAATTGTGTTCAAATCAGAATTTGAGCAGTGCTGACCACATTTTTGGCAGAAAGAGAAATAATCATGATCATGATTGGTTGGAAATTTTGAACCATACTGTAGCTTTTACAGCTGTCTGGTGAAAGTCCATCAGAGGTGAGCAACTCATAGCAGCCAACTGGAATGACCCTGTGCTGTGTCTAGACCTCGTTTGGGCTGGCTGTGGTCTGTCACGTCAGAAAGACATTACGGTTTTGCCGGACCATTCATCTCGATCCATTCAGATCGCACAGAGAACGCCAATTGAGTCGGAAAAAAAGGGCAGATTTCAAGTTCATAAACTTTGAAGACTCCTATTAGCAACACAGCCATTTCAAATGAGTGTGTCATTAGCGATGACATTAGTGTTCTTTAGTGTGTGTGAACGCAAAGGCAAGTTGGCCCATTACGTCAGGGCCGAGGGAACATTACGGAGAAAACTAAAGAGAGCTGAAACATGGAGCGCACAAACCCACAGCTCCTTGGGGTTCACTTTGAGAGCACAGAGAGATTTAATTGGCGGATTTTGTGTCCTTGTGAACAAAGTGTGTGTGTGTGATTTGTGTACTTGTGCGCAGAG
>NC_055959.1:34703758-34706258 GCF_018492685.1 Alosa sapidissima | reverse complement strand
AGCATATACACCATGCAGCTGGCTTGATAATTTCCCTTGGCAGTATGATATCATATCCCTGACATTTTCAGATGTGTTTTAATTTTATTTTAATATTGTTTTATTTCCAAAAAGTGTCTAATTTGAAAAGCTTTTGAAACTCTCCGAGTTAACTCTGACACGCTTGCAACCCACGCTCAATGTCATTTTCACCCCCCTAATATTTAATCAGGCTGTTCAGAAGCACTGCCATAAAGTCTAAAGGGATCCCTGTTTCTATTTCAGGGGTCATGAACATCAGACTGCTGAGAGAGATTAAAAACATGCTTCTTTTTACCCATGTGGCACTGCTGTTTTCTAGGGGTCATTAGACAAGCAGCAGGCTTTACTAACTAGGGGTGTGAATGGAGATGCTGTACTTAATTACCGCCTGAGTGTGTGAGTGTGAGTCGTGTGTGTGTGTTGCTGTTCCACCGCTAGTGAGACAAGGCTTCAGTAACTGTGTTAGTGTGTGTGTCGCTCTGTTTGTGATAAAAAAAAAAAAAAAAAAACAGATTAAAATGAGACTAAATGTCATACAATTGAAGTCACTTGTAAAAATTCTTCAGTAGTGTTTTGATGATTTCTCATGATCAAAATGCTGCGTTAGAAGCCCAGCTGGTGCTGGAGAGGCAAAGCAGATCAATCACACAGACGCATGGGAGCTCAGTGGGGGGGGTGGAAAAAAGATATAATACAGACAATAACAAGGCGATAAGCAAATCAAGCATGTGTGCTCATATGTGCCTGTTTGTGTGTGTGTGTTTGTGTGTGTGTGTGTGTGTGTGTGTGTGTGTGTGTGTGTGTGTGTGTGTGTGTGTGTGTGTGTGTGTGTGTGTGTGTGTGTGAACTCTAGCAGTCACCCCCAGTGGCGTGAGCCCCCAGGAGCTTCCCCTGTGCTGTGGAACTTCCTCATAGTATCTGATCCCCTGGGAGTCGGTGAATCACTTTCTTAAACAAGCTGCTCTACATCTCAGGCAAAGATTCCCTCATTAGAACGCTGTTCCTAACAAGGCCTCTGGGAGTTGGGTAAAAGAAGCATAATAGGACTTATGATAATAAAATGACTAACAATAATTACATTTTCCTCAAGAATCATCAGAAGAAACACTCCGTGCTGAAAATAGAATGAATTAATGTAACCGAGGAATCCACTATCAAGTGTTCTTTTACACCAGGGCTGAGCTCTCTGCCTTCACCGTGGCAACTGTAGTAACTGCAGCAACCGCGTCTACTCACGTCCCGCTCAGCTTTACCGGAACACTGACGCCCCGGAGGACTATTGACTAATTAGCCAGGCGCTTAAAGACTCTGCCCACTGTAGCTCAGTGTGAGGGATTGCTTGTGTAGCCAGCTCTGCTGAGCTGTTGATCTTGTGAATGTCTGGAGGTGTTGTAACTGACCATGCCTGTCCTATCGTCCTATTGTTACTGACCATGCCTGTCCTTTTGTCCTTGATTTCTGGATTTACGTTTACCTGGATTTACCGTGTTCCTTGACCTGGACTGTGTGTGTGTGTTTGTGTGTGTGTGTGTGTGTGTGTGTGTGTGTGTTTGTGTTCCTTGACCTGGACTGTGTGTGTGTGTGTGTGTGTGTGTGTGTGTGTGTGTGTGTGTGTGTGTGTGTGTTTGTTTGTGTGTGTGTATGTTTGTGTGTGTTTGTGTGTGTGTGTGTGTGTTTGACAGACAGAGCAAGTGTGAAGCGGTGGCAAGCGCTGGCATTTAGCTCCAAAGCTGGCTGCTGTGTGTCTGTGTGTGTGTGTCTGTGTGTGTGTGTGTGTGTGTGTGTGTGTGTGTGTGTGTGTGTGTGTGTGTGTGTGTGTGTGTGTGTGTGTGTGTGTGGCTCCAAAGCCGGCTGCACTCTCGGAGGCCACTGCACAGTGAGCGATGACATTTTCCTAAAGGATGGGAGCAGGAAATATCACGGCCAACCGGAAGAAGCAAAGCAACACACACTTCTTCACACACACACACACACACACACACACACACTTTAATTGAACCCACTGTTATAAACGTGTCATTATGTCATCGCGATGCTATTAACATTAGTTAACAAAAGCCATTCCTGTTAATAAGACTCTAGAGGATTAGCATCTAATTAATAGTGTCATTTCCATTAATATGCCATTCTAAAGTAGGCCTCAATAAGATCAGATACTAGCACACTTACAGTCTGCTTCATGCTATTGTATATCATACAGGTTGAAAGCTACTGCCATTTTCTTAGGGAGAATGATGTTTTGAATTAATGTTATTTTAGCAAAATATGAGAAATATTATAATATATTTGTGACATTGTTTTTATTAGCCTTTTGATAAGACAGTTGAAGTAAAGCATTCCCCTAAGATAGCAAAGCCCAGCTGATCCTTAGTAGCTGGCAGGATAGCAGTTGAGCCTGATCACTTTACATTCCTGCTCATGAAAACATGGCCGAGGGAAATTGATGGATTTCTTCTGGACAAGCCTCCTTAATCTGCTT
>NC_055959.1:34693758-34698758 GCF_018492685.1 Alosa sapidissima | reverse complement strand
TACTGATCCAAATATTAAAGAAAATGACTGGGTTTTCTAAATAGATATAAGCAACTAACCTTGGTAATATATAGATATTTAAAAAAGAACCAGTAGGATTGACACTGAGACATTGTTATCGGTTTTGGTGGTGGCTTGACCCAGTTTGTCCTAAAATCTATTTGTCCCAGACCCACACATGCACTTGGACACTAAGGCAAGCAAAGGCAAGGCAATTTATTTATATAGCGCATTTCATACCCCAGGTAGACACAATGTGCTTTACTGTACATAGTTAAGGCATTACCTCAAATAAAAGTAAACAGGTATAAAATATATCACAAGTATAAAATATATCACAGTAGTAGAATAAGTAAAAACAATAAAAGCAATAAAAATAAATTAAAAACAGGAAAAAACCATAGAGAAGAGGGTGGTCTTCAATTGGGTTTTAAAAGTGGCAATGGTTGGAGCAGTCTTAATGTGCTCAGGGAGTTTGTTCTATATCTGGACTGCACTAACAAACACATCAGACCCCTGGACAGCAGCGATTTACCATGGCAACAAATTGTGGAAGCGACCACACATACTTTTCTTCACCACTGGAACAAATGATCCGAGATCACAGATAGGTTATCGAGACTAGACAGCTGCAGCTTTAGAGCTCACCCCAGCCCAGTCGTATCACACAGGAAGTGACCTAACCACCACCCCAGCCCAGTCGTATCACACAGGAAGTGACCTAACCACCACCCCAGCCCAGTCATATCACACAGGAAGTGACCTAACCACCAGCACAGCCCAGTCGTATCACACAGGAAGTGACCTAACCACCACCCCAGCCCAGTCATATCACACAGGAAGTGACCTAGCCACCACCCCAGCCCAGTCGTATCACACAGCAAGTGACCTAACCACCAGCACAGCCCAATTGTATCACACAGGAAGTGACCTAACCACCAGCACAGCCCAGTCGTATCAGACAGGAAGTGACCAAATGACCAGCACAGCCCAGTCGTATCAGCTCTGAAAGTAGTGACCAAACCGCCAGCACAGCCAGTCGTATCAAACAGGAAGCTGACCAACTCTGAAAGTAGTGACCAAACCGCCAGCACAGCCAGTTGAATCAAACAGGAAGCTGACCAACTCTGAAAGTAGTGACCAAACGCCAGCACAGCCAGTTGTATCAAACAGGAAGTTGACTAACTCTGAAAGTAGTGACCAAACCACCAGCACAGCCAGCAAGTCCCTTCCAACATGTGCAGAACTTGTCAAGTCAAGTTTACAACTTTATTTATATAGCGCATTTCATACAAAGAGGTCATTCAATGTGCTTTACATAAACAAAAGCAAACAGGAATAGCTAATAAAAACATAGACGGGCAATAGTCAAAGAATAGTTTAAAAAGTAAAGAAGAATAATAAAATAATAATAATAAGAAAACATAAAACACACAAGGTGATAGCATAAATGGTTAAAAGTAATAATTAAAACATAAAAAACCAACATAGCAACAATTAAAACGTGGGCTTTACACAGGACGTCTGCACTACACTTCTAGCTCTCCTTTACGTTCTTATTTGAGCTTGGCGTTGTGGATGGATTTCCACCCAGAACATGCGCTCATTTCTGCAACCCAAACCACTTGGTGCGATCACTTGACTTTACTTAAGTCAGTCAGAGCAACAAGGTGCCTTCCCTGGGTTGAGTAGAGTCAATAAATAAATGAGCTATTCCACGCTGTGTGTGCAGTGATCACTTGACTTTACTCAGTGCAAGATGTCTTGCCTGGGTTGAGCTGAGTCAATAAACAAATCATGTTTACTCTGTGTGACCCTCTTGTGTTGCCTTACTTTTCCCCCTTCTGTCCTCCAGCGAGCGGACCTGGCGGTGTCGGCCATCACCATCACGCCCGAGCGGGAGAACGTGGTGGACTTCAGCAAGCGCTACATGGACTACTCAGTGGGAATCCTGCTGCGGAAGCCTGAGGAGAAGATCAACATATTCTCGCTTTTCGCACCCTTTGACCTGGCCGTGTGGGCCTGCATCGCGGCCGCCATCCCTGTGGTCGGGGTGCTCATCTTCCTGCTGGCCCGCGTCCAGTCCCTACGGAGCCAGAACCCGCCGCCACCCCCACACCAGCAGGTGTCCACGGTGTCCAGCTCCCTGCACAGCGCCATCTGGGTGGTCTACGGGGCGTTCGTACAGCAAGGTACATGCGTTCTCTACACAGAGCTATCTGGGTGGTCTACGGGGTGTTCTCTACACAGCGCCATCTGGGTGGTCTATGGGGCGTTCGTACAGCAAGGTACATGCGTTCTCTACACAGAGCTATCTGGGTGGTCTATGGGGCGTTACAGCAGAACCATCTGGGTGTTCTATTCTGGGAGAATAGTCACCACTGCTGAACTACACATGAGAAAAGTCACCACTGCCTCGTCCATTTGAACATGCATGGCGTGACACACGCTGGCTGAATCTGAAGTGTGTTTGCTGCCGCCACCACTGAGGTGCCTTTGAGGGCAGATGTTCAGTCTTCTTCCACCACTGAGGTGCCTTTGAGGGAAGATGTTCAGTCTTCTTCCACCACTGAGATGCCTTTGAGGGCAGATGTTCAGTCTTTAAGGGCAGATGTTCAGTCTTCTTCTGCCACTGAATACCCCGAAAACATGGGAATAAAAGACACGACCACCTCGGCAACTATCCCCCACACCCCCAAACACAGCCTGCTCTGCCAACAACCGAGAGATGCATCGCTCAGTGCCTGGCGCTCTGCCACCTAACCCTGTTGGCTTGTTCGTTGACTGGGCGACTTATTAAATCTGAGAAGGCCTTGCCCAGTAGCTCCTCCAAACACCTCAGCCTAATGGTAATGCTTTTACAGCAGGCCCATGTGTGTGTGTGTGTGTGTGTGTGTCTGTGTCTGTGTGTGTTGTGTATGAGAGAGAGAGAGAGAGAGAGAGAGAGAGAGAGAGAGAGAGACAGTGGTATTGACTGTTTTGACTACATAGCAAAACAAGGTTAGTGGGGTTTAATGATCTGCATTAGCAAGTCTCCAGGAGGTGCCAAGGTAAGAATAATAAGTATGTGCACGATCAGGATGCAATAACATAATCTGAATACTTGATCAAAAGCTTAGAGAGCATATTTCATTTATTAAGATGAGTATGTTTTTTTTTCAGTCCGTTTTTATTCATCAAAATCATTCTGTTTGGATTAAACTGGACAGTATTCATCATAACAAACCAAGATCTTCAAACAAACAAGGCCCCATCTGGCATCTCTTGTCTCCTAATTCTGTTGCATTTGTTTTTTATTTAACAGTTACACTGTAGTGAAATCAGCTGGTTTGCTCTCATGAGTGACCGGTCACCAGCTGTTAACAGGCCCTCTGCAACTGCAATGCCCAAACGCATTGTTGTAAATATGGCATGTCCACTCACAGTGCATTGTTGAACTGTTCTATTGCAATTTTAACATTTGAATACTTTGACTGCGGGACTGCTGTTTAAAGTTGCTTACATTTTCAAATACATTAAAACATGCAGAATCACCCAAAAGAATCAGCACTGAATGCATTGAATCAGACCAAGAGGACAAAGAGGGCAAACAAAGCATCTCCTCTCTCCACTCACTCCTGTAACCCCCCCCCTCTCTCCCCTCACTCCTGTATAGACCCCCCCCCCCCCTCACTCCTGTAACCCCCCCCCTTCTCTCTCCACTCACTCCTGTATAGACCCTCTCCTGCCCCCCCCTCTCTCCACTCACTCCTGTATAGATCCTCTCCTGCCCCCCCCCCCTCTCTCCACTCACTCCTGTAACCCCCCCTCTCTCTCTCCCAGAGCAGCTCTTCTCTCCACCCCCTTCAGAAACGGCTAAAAGCTGAGTTTCTAAAAGCTTGACTTTTTTATTCTCCTATACAAGTATTCTGCTGATCTGCAGCTGCCTTGCTGTTTTGTTCTGCTCCTTCCTCTCTTCCACTGGTCCATGCCAGCCTCGCTCCCGGCTCCCTCCAGGGCCACCATCCCCGCCACACGAGGCCGAGTTAGGGGGCAGGGTCAAGGTCAAGGTCAAGGTCAGAGTCAAGGTCAGGGTGCTGAAGGCTGCTGGGCTACTCCAGTCCAATGCTCTGTTTTCTCCAGCTGAGTCGAGCAACGCTGCATTAGCAGTGAGACACTCAGCACACAGCAGGACCAAGAACCAAACTAGCCAAGGCTTCTCCTCTCCTCTCCTCTCCTCTCCTCTCCTCTCCACTCCTCTCCTCTCCTCCTCTCCCTTCTCCTCTCCTCTCCTCTCCTCTCCTCTCCCCTCTCCTCTCCCCTCCTCTCCTCTCCCTTCTCCTCTCCTCTCCCCTCCTCCTCTCCTCTCCTCCTCTCCTCTCCTCTCCTCTCCACTCCTCTCCCTTCTCCTCTCCTCTCCTCTCCTCTCCACTCCTCTCCTCTCCTCCTCTCCTCTCCTCTCCCCTCCTCTCCACTCCTCTCCCCTCCTCTCCTCTCCTCTCCTCCTCTCCTCTCCTCTCCCCTCCTCTCCACTCCTCTCCCCTCCTCTCCTCTCCTCTCCTCTCTCTCCTCTCCTCTCCTCTACTCTCCTCTCCTCTCCTCTCCTCTCCTCCCCTCTCCCCTCCTCTCTCCTCTCCTCCTCTCCTCCTCTCCCTTCTCCTCTCCTCTCCTCTCTCCTCTCCTCTACTCTCCTCTCCTCTCCTCTCCTCTCCACTCCCTTCTGCTCCCCCCTCTGCTCTCTCACTCATGTCAATATAACGCTGTGTTTGCAATTTGGTCTTTTAAAAACACAGATATCCACTAAGAGTGCACTAAATAAATGGGGTGGGACTAATCTATAAAACTGTCTTTGTATCTGCTGATACAAAACAAAATACATTATTATGTTGGGCAGGACTGATCTACTTTGCTTGTTTCATATAAATGTCAAAGAAGTCACCTCTTTCTCTTCCTCTCTCTCTCTCCCTTCCCCTCTCTCCCTCTCTCTCTCACTCCCTCCTTCTCTCTCTCTCCCTCCTTTC
>NC_055959.1:34480681-34693558 GCF_018492685.1 Alosa sapidissima | reverse complement strand
AATTCCTAAAGAAACTCAAGCACCCACTCCATAAGTGTATCTTAATTAGCTATGTACCAAAAATGACATTTTAACATGACTCGAAGAGACTCGAAGCTGTAAACAGTGTTGTAAGGTTGCGTGGGGCAGTCGTGGCCTACTGGTTAGGGCTTTGGGCTTGGAACCGAAGGGTCGCTGGTTCGATCCCTGACCAGTGGGAACGGCTGAAGTGCCCTTGAGCAAGGCACCTAACTACTCACTGCTCCCCAAGCGCCGCTGTAGCAAGGCACCTAACCCCTCACTGCTCTCCGAGCACCGCTGTAGCAGGCAGCTCACTGCGCCGGGTTAGTGTGTGCTTCACCTCACTGTGTGTACACTGTGTGTTCACTAATTCATGGATGGGATAAATGCAGAGACCAAATTCCTTGTATACGCAAGTATACTTGGCCTAGAAACCTGATTTATATTTACATTTTACATTTACGTGTACAAATCCGTTTGGAGCTCCAGTGGAACTTTGATTTTGCGACAAGAATTCTCGACCTAACCGTTGATGACAAATAGGGCATCCCAGCACCAAACTCCAAGCATGGTAAACAAAATCGGATTTTCAAGGCAGTAATGCTCCGTTAAGAACCAAACCAGATTTTGTTCAAATCTACACTCCTATGGCTACTGAAAAATGTAAGGTTCATTTATCAATATAAATGATATATTTTCGAACAAAAGGGGCGGTAATTGGTGCTTTCACAATATGTATTTTGTATTTGTTTGTTTGTTTGTTTGCTTGGGGGAGGGGATGATGGTGTTGAGATGAGGTTAAGGTAAGGTGTGTTTTTCTGGTAAAGTCAGATGAAGGTTAAGAAGAATATGAAAGTGACAACAGTTTTTGAAAGTTTGCTTCACAAGCCATTCACAATATTTCTGTGTGAGTCTGTGAGTCTGTGTGTTGGTGTGTGTCTGTTTTTTTCTTTCTGTTTTCCTCAAAGGTTAGTTTCTCAGACATCAGCCAGACATGATCCCTTAAAGCAGTGGTCCCCAAACTTTTTCTTCCGAGGGCCAGCTCACTATGCCTGGCTCTAAGACAGGGCCAGAGACTCGGAGTATATCCGTAACCATAAATAGCTTAGTGCTGTGAACAACAACAGTCTACCTTAGTTGAATATTCCATTACATTTAATCATTGGCTACTGCAATAATGATTAAATGTAATGGAATATTCAACTAAGGTAGACTTTTGTAATACCATTGTTAGCTGTGTTTATATTGCTATATACCATGTAAAATGTAGCTCAAATGAAATAATGTAATAAAAGTATTAGCAGTGTCTTTGCATACAAAGCTCATGCTGTGAACAAGCAATATCCTACAAATAATTTAAAGTTCTCAAACTATGAGAGTTTTATGAAGTGCTGGCAAAAAAGCACCTGATAAGAACTTTGTGAATTTGTATGAACATTTGAAGAGTAAATAAAAAAAATAGAAATAATTACCCCAGAAAGTCAGAGAAATATGACTTGAATAGAAGTTAGTTAGTTATTAACAATTCATTGATAAACTTTTAGAATACTTTGAGCACTGATACAAGGATACAAGGAAGTTTATTGTCACATGCATATAGTTACTGGAAGTAAGAAATGCAGTGAAATTATGTCTGGTGTCAGCCTATTTGTGCATTAATGGGGGGGGGGGGGTAAAAAGTGCAGATGCAGTCAGCATAGGCCTCTTACATTGTTTGCAGGTAGGTTCATTCCGTTTTCGATGGCAAACGCGAAACAGCGCCAAAACAACCACCAGTGGACAAAAAGAGTATTACATGCGTATTGTTAAGACTTGCCATAGAGAATGAATGGGGGAAATTACGGAGGTTATAGTTTGACGACGTCGTACTCCCGTGACGGCCAGATGCTATATACCACAGACATGTTTTGGGGGGCCACCCAAAATGAGGGTGGCGGGCCGTAGTTTGGGGACCACTGCCTTAAAGCAGTAAAATCTTCTCCAATAAGATTATTCTGTCTTATTCAGACATATCCAGACACTTCAGATGAGCAAAGGTCCCCTTCTCTAGCTGTGGACTGCAGACGTCTGTATATCGCACGGTACTTCAGCCTTATCATCCTGTGCATCGTAAATTGCTGGTTGTTAATTTGTTTTTATATCATCAACTCTCCAAAAATGACATGTTGGCATTTTAGTGTGGATAATCCAGTGAGCTGAAAGGTAATGCTAATTAAAGCTCAATTGAGTTATGCAGTGCACTTTGTCTGGTCTGCCAAAAAAACTCCCAGAATGGCAAATAATCAATTATAAAGTTAATAGGAAAGACAGTTTACCAAAACCTGGGCTGTTCTTTTCGCCATTGGAATGAAGTTCCAATGAACTATATGTATGAATGAAGTTGATACATATACACTGTGTGTATGTACAGGTTCCAGGTGGGAATTAGATTGTAGCTTGATCTGGTGCAAAGCATCCTTTCTCTCTCTGTGATTTATGCAGTTTTGACATAAATGTGTATGTGAATGTAGGTGTAACAGATAAATGCATAAGTGTATGTAAATGATCGTATTAATCATATAATGTTATACATTCAATATATCTACACAACCAGATAATGGTAAAATATTCAAATACAAAGTTAATCAAATATACAGGATAGAAACTTTAGTGCTACTTCCTCCATTTTCAATGATAATTGTGCAAAACAAAATGACCCCAGTCATGCAGCGTAGTGTTGCACGGTGTATCGATACTAAAAAGGTATCACGATGCCTTCACGCAAAAAACGATACGATTTCCGACGTTTTTAGAATCGATACTTTATTAAAATAATAACGTTCTGTGTCTGTGTGAACTGCTGCTCTCACTGCTCCTTGCACGCATCTAGGCAAGGGGGCATGTCAAGCAGGCAGCTCTGAGTGAGTGAGTGTGCAGCCAACGTCAACATAGTTCTTTGCCGACAGTCCTCGGCCTTGTGGATAAAACAAAAGGTGAAGTGAAATCTGGAACTATTTCAGATACATCGCGAATATTGAAGGCCAGCCATGAGGTAGAGGCCCGTTTGTAAAATATGTTTCAAAGTCATTTAAAAGCAGTAGGCTACGCATGGAACTTGGCTAAACACCTCGCAGACATATCCCAACATTTTTTAAAAGAGTTCAAAGAAAGACAGGTTAACGAATATGCTATAGAAAACACGACTACATGGTTAGTGCCAAGTTATTCTCTTCTGTTTTAGTCTAGCCTAAGTGAAACGAGTATGGTTCTCTGGGATAAAGCAAACCTTCCTTCATCAATGAATTTTGACGAGACATAACGAGCTGTAATAATTTTGACGAGACATACAGTAACGAGCTGTAATCATAGGGTGCTAACGTGATGAAAGCGCAATGTTCACGCCAGAATAACATTACCATAACTATCATATATAACAATCTATTTCATGTTTGGTCAGTACTACTGGTAATATTTGTCATGGCATGTAGACTGCAATTTGTTCAATAATTATTGCCCAGATGTAGGATAGGCTACCCGAAATGCGCTAATTAAAGCCCACAGCATATAATACCACCAAAGCGTGTTGAGTCCTAATAATAATAGCGGCTTATTGTTACGTGGTAGCAAATCATGTTATCAAAGAAATAGACGTAATGTAGGAATGCACACAGATATATTGCAACAGGTAATGGTTGACAGGCCTAGGCCTATCTGACGAAGACCTGAATGGTTGGAACGTCGTACTTGTACACTGGGCGCAAAGAAGACTATGCTCACATTTTTCCCTTTGCAACTGTCAAAGAAATCCCATGAACACGAGAAGGCCTAGGGTAGCCTATACTGTACAGTACATCAGATGGCCTAAAGATTATGCCCCTCTGCATAGCATTCAGTGATTTGCATGCAGTCATTTCAACACTGACCTTGATCTAGCCTTTGGCTATTTAAAGCTACTTTATTGCCAAAACACAACACAATGTAACTGAACTATAACAAACAATAAAGGACTTAATCACACAAAGTAGGCCTACTATTTTACTGACTATAAAAAAATAATAATTATGTAGGAAGTTTAGAACCCAGAATTGACCTGCACACTACAAAAGTGCACCAAATTCAACACAAATGACTCAATACACTTGGATGCGTCCTTTCTTTTTCAGATATTTTCAGATTTCGCCGTGGTATCGTTTCAGTATCGAGCATCGTGATATTTATGGCAGGTATCGTATCGAAGTCATCATTTTGGTATTGTGACAACACGGTGACACAGCGGTACTGCATCTAGAACAGGGGTGGGCAAACTTTTTGGCTCAAGGGCCCCCCCCCCCCCCCCCCCCCACGACACACACATAAAAAAAAATACATTTTTTATAGCCTATAATTTAGTATGAAAAATATTTATTTTAAAATATTAATTGCTTAAAAATACTGCTAATTTTATGCTGTATAAACTGTGCACTGTCGCTTAAGACAGTCGCTTTAATTCACGTTTATTTCTCAATGATCTTCTGCCTGCTCCGCTGTGGCTAGTGCTGTACCTACGGCTGGGCCCTCTCACAGTTTTTAAATGGTCAGTAGTGGGAACTACTGTTGCCTTCATGATTTCCTTTTAAAAGTTTCTTATAAGAAGGAGATATCAATTATAAACAATGACAAGCCAGCTGGAACCAGCGGCTCTCTCTCCCTCTCGTGAGTGCAGACGCGTTCCCAATTAAATGGATCGCATAATGACGCACGTTAGATCTGCTGCAAAGGAGATAGCTAAGAGTTAACTTAGTTTAACATGATGTTATTTCTATTTAACATGATGTTTTTACATTGACATTGTAAACGTTCTCTAAGGAGAGTGAAAAGTAGTTTGCAGTAAAGCTAACCAACGTCGTCTCTATCGCAGGAAAAAAATAGCGAGCAGCCTGATAACCAAATGAAATGCTCGGCGGGCCGGATAAAAGTGCTTGGCGGGCCGGATCCGGCCCGCGGGCCGCAGTTTGCCCACCCCTGATCTAGAACGTGGGAACGACTTGTCCTATAGATTGAGAACTTGCAGGCCATGTCACGTGTGAAACTTAAACTTAACATAAACAAATTTAACATAAACAACCAACGATTGGTTACCTGCATGGATCAGCCAACACAAACACAAGTGCCCATTGGAGGGCATGATCCTGATCCTGATACAAAGACAAAGACAAATAAAACAGTGAAAACATCACAACACTCAATAAATAAAACAGTGTAAACATCACAACACTCAATAAATAAAACAGTGTAAACATCACAAAACTCAATATATAGGGAGATTAAACATAATACTTACAAAATCAGTGATATATGACATTTGCAATATAGTAATGCCATGACTTTTAATAACATTTATTGTTCTTCCTGCCACAACAACGTATTAAATCCCTGTTACATCATCAAGGACTAATTCAGTCATTGATACCAAGAGACTTCCAGAAGACGGAAGTCAAGACTTGAAGAAGCATTCACGTAGTGTGTGAAAAAAAGGGAAACATGAAATAGGACTACCATAGCAAAAATATATGAATTGTGTCTTTTCTAGCTGTCTGTTTATCTGCTAAGTGTTCTATTCTAAAACCCTACGGTATTAATTGCAAGCTTAACAGCTGTTATCTGCGTTTTTCACAACATCTTCACTTTAATAATAAGTATTTTTCTTTGTTTACGTTGTTGTGCAGACTTTCAATGCCATTAGCCTCTTTGCAAACTCTAATTGCAAGGCCTAACAATATGTTTCAGCCACATACAGTAGACAATAGCAGTGAGTGTGTTATTTGTAATATTGACAAATTATTACAGCCATTTCAGTCCTTCTGTCATCATAATAAATTAGTTATGCACATTAACAATAGCCCCTGCAACAGACAGACAGGCAGCCACGGGCACAGAGTTTAGATTGATTAGTACTGTATTAAACAAATGTCAGTCAGTAAACATTTCGAGATGATTCAACAATTACAGCACTAAGCAGTTCCTTCAAGACATGTAAACATAACCTTTGAATTTGTTAATATTTAATATCTATCAAGCACTTATCTAAATGAAATCCCACGAAGTTGTGGAATCGTGTTGTCACATTTATTGTCACCATTGTAAATTTTAACTTAATGTGAATATGGTGTATTCCACTGATATTTGTTTTGAGGGATTTGTAATGCTTTTGTGTGTGTGTGTGTGTGTGTGTTTGAAGGAGGTTGTTGTGTCCTTAATTAATGATGAAGCATCAGTATAAAGCAAGCCCTCCAAACAGGAGTTATGATGGGAACAAACATGTTTGGCATGCGGAGAGATGAGCGAGAGACAGGAGAGGCCCGAGCGAGGGATTAAATCAAACAGAGTGAGTTTACCACTTCAAAGCTGCCGCATCAAAGTCACAATTAGATTCCCCTCTTTGGCTCCTCTGTCTCCGATTCGCTCGCCACTTGATCTCGGGATTATGGGATTGGAGCACTGCGGCCCTCATCTTTATTTTAAGGTGCTGACATCTCCAAAGTGGCCGTGCGCGGCTGGCAGCCACAATGCGGTTGTTGGAGCAATTTTTGAGGATTCAGTCTCCAAGTATCTCCCTCTGTGGGAAGATGTCAGAATTTAATGAAACTGAATTATTTATTGCATTTAAATGACTCCCAGTCTTTGAAGGAGTGCTCGGGATCCCTGCTTGTGTTCACTTATTTACTTATATTTTGGAACATGAATGGGACTGAAATGTATGAAGTTATTATTTATAGCTGCTGGTCCTTTAAAGAAAATAGATATTTTGAGCAATATGAACTGTCAGACACCAAACAGGACGAGGACCACAAAAGAGTCACGTTCAAAAGTTTATTTAAGGGTTGGGGGTTATGGGGGTTCCAGGGGTTCCGGGGGGGTACGGGAGTTCCAAGAGTCTGCGTGTGTGTGCTCCCCCAGTAGCCGAACAGCGATGGCAGGAGCTGGATGATCCGGGAAGTCCTGGGGGAAACACACACACACAACAGCAATTGAAACGAAGCAGCAGTACAGTCAAGGACTAGGCGGTAATCGTAGAAGAGGGACGGAAGGCAGGTCAAGATTACCGGGGCTGGAGAACACAGAAGTAGTCGAGCGGGTCCGGGATCACAGGCAAAGAGTCAGAGGCGTTTTCCAAAACAGGCAGGTAACTGGTGCTGATTGCAGACTATCTGACAAGTGTGGACTGAAAAGCAAGGCTTTATATACAGGGCATGATGAGTGGTGAATGCAGTGCAGCTGGTAGGTAACGAGGGTGAGGCAGAGCAGAGCAGGAACAGGTGGAGGTCATCAGACTTCAATCAGCGTGTGTTCAGGCAGAGAGAGAGCTCATGACAATGAACACTCTGTGTTGGCCTTTGCTCACACTTTGTGCAATGGAATTTAATTAGTTAGCATTAATTGGCATTGGCCACTGCTAACGCAGACTGAGCTCACCTCGTTATATCAGTCATTCAAATGATGTATTCAGAAACACAACTCTCTCCCCATCCCCACCCCCCCCTCACTCCCACCCTCTCCTCATTCTCCCTGTCTTGGAACCTATGGGCGTAGTCACATGATAACGCACAGCCACTATGCCTTGAAAACACTGTCTTGTAACCTATAGGCATAGTCACATGATAACACACAGCCACTATGCCTTGAAAACACTGTCTTGTAACCTATAGGCATAGTCACATGATAACACACAGCCACTATGTAACCTATGGGCATAGTCACATAATAACACATAGCCACTATGCCTTGAAAACACTGTCTTGTAACCTATGGACTTCTATACTGAATGAATATGCATGCAGTGCAGGTCTTTAGACCAAACACAAATCACCATCCTATACTGACCTATCAACTGTACAGTCTAGCAAAACACAGTGTAGCCTTAGTGCATTAATCTACTAATGGGTTCAGGGCATCATGCACTTGATTAGGTGCATTGAATGTGTCATTGCACATTTATAGATTTGCATATGAAGTTGCCCAATTGTCCACAGTAAACAAGGGCACGTTCCTGAATTGTCAAAAGTTGGCTCAGTAGTCTGATCAAGGTTCTTGCTCCACTTTACTGATTTTAAACGCAGAACTATGTGGGGCCAGAGTGATTTGTAGATGAACGACTGAGTTAGTTTGGGATCAGAAGTAGAACATAGAATCACACGTTTTAATAATATTCTTTGTCTCCAGAAAAACATTTTGGTTTTAGTTGTGTGATTCCGCAGCCACAGTGACAATAAATATGGCAAATATGCCTACGCCTTATTATCATCTCTCCATCTGGGGGTTTCAATCCAGAGCTAATTTAATTAACTTGGTCTCTGTTTTTCTTAAGTGACTAGCCTATTTATCCAAAACGCTAACGCGTTTGTGAAATACTTGTTATTTATTGATCTGCCAGAGAATATCCACTGCGATCACACACCAGGAAGTTAATTTGTAATATGGAGTGTTTTATCTCAGTCCAGGGAGTTATTTTGTAATATGGAGTGTTTAATCTCAGTAGTAGGTCTCGTCTCTGACTAATTTCTCATATCTGACTAATTTCTCATATCTGACTATGATCAATGACACGATTAAAAGACCAACAACTGAATTAGAACAATCCTTGTGCGAGTTCTCACGGCTTTTCCTACCAGCACTTAATATCCCTTGACCACTGTGTTGCTCTTGTATAATGGCGACTAAACTACAGGTATTAATTGAAGCTAATGATTGATGTTTAATACAAGGATACAAGGATACAAGGAAGTTTATTGTCACATGCATATAGTTACTGGAAGTAAGAAATGCAGTGAAATTATGTCTGGTGTCAGCCTATTTGTGCATTAATGGGGGGGGGGGTAAAAAGTGCAGTAGAAGAGGGGTTTAGTAGATTAAGTGGCAAGGGCTGCATAAAAAAGGTGGGGGAGGATTGGGATTGGGTGGGGGGCACCAACAAGGAGCACCCAAGAGCAACAGGGGCAAGGAAAAACTCCCTTACCAAGGAAGAAACCTTGGGCAGATCCACGGCTCAAGGGGCTAACCCAACTGCCAGGGGTCTTGGTGTGTGTGTTGGGGGGATGACAGGGGAGATGGGATAGTGTGCTGTGTATGTGGGGAGAGGGCAGTGTGCAATATGTGTGTTGGAGAAGCTTCCTCATGAGACAATGTGCTGTGTATTGGGGGGGGGGGGGGCAGTGTGCTGTAAGTATGTTGGGGATGTGTGTTGGAGAAGCTTCCTGATGTGCTGTGTATGTAGGGGGGGGGGGGGGGGGGCAGGGACTTACTATTGCAAGCAGAGTACTGTATGTAATGTATGTGACACACACACAGTCACTGCTCCACTCCCCTCCCGCCCACACACACATCTTCACTGTCATCACTGTGTGTGTAGTGTGTAGGTGGGTAGGTGGGGGCAGTGTGCTGTAAGTATGTAGAGGATGTGTGTTGGAGAAGATCCTGAAGACAATGTGTTGTGTATGTGGGGGGGGGGGGGGGCAGTGTGCAGCAAGTATGTAGAGGAGGCTTACTGTAGCAAGCAGTGTGCTGTATGTATGTGAAGTGATGACAGTGATGATGTAAGTGTGTGTGTTGGGGGGGGGGTCAGGGACTTACTATTGCAAGCAGAGTACTGTATGTAATGTATGTGAGTGATGACAGTGAAGATGTGTGTGTGGGCGGGAGTGGAGCAGTGATTGTGTGTGTGTGTGTGTAGTGTGTGTGTGTGGGTAGGTGGGGGCAGTGTGCTGTAAGTATGTAGAGGATGTGTGTTGGAGAAGATCCTGAAGACAATGTGCTGTGTATGTGGGGGGGGGGGCAGTGTGCAGCAAGTATGTAGAGGAGTGCTGTATGTATGTGAAGTGATGACAGTGATGATGTAAGTGTGTGTGTTGGGGATGGGGGTGGGGTGGGGGGTGGGGGGGCAGAAAGGCTAGGCAATCAAGGACATGGGTAGATGGAGGAGAAATCAAAAATAATAAATAAAAAGTGTGCAAAAGTTGGAGAAAGTCAGATATGTGTGTGTGTGTGTGTGTGTGTGTGTGTGTGTGTGTGTGTGTGTGTGTGTGTGTGTTTTGACGTGTGATGAAATAAGAAAATAAATAAAAGGTCTGTAGCATAGGGAGAGGGATGTAAAAGTGCTAAAAGTCTTGTAGGTGTGTGTGGGTGTGTGTGTGTGTGTGGGGGGGGGGGGGGGGGGGGGGGGGGGTCATGAGTGCTGAGGAGTGAATGAGTGCAAAGTCAGTATAGTGTGAGTTCAGAGTTGGGAAATGTTTGAGAGTGCTGAGGAGTGAATGTGTGCAAAGTCAGTATAGTGTGAGTTCAGAGTTCGGATGGCCTGGGGATAAAAACTTCTCCTGAGTCTCTCAGTTCTGGCTTTGTGACTACATAGGCGTCTTCTTGATTTCAGCGGTAGGAATAATCCATTGTTAGGATGAGAAGAGTCCTTCAGAATCTTTTGGGCTCTTAGGAGTACTCTTCTGGAATAGATATCTTGTAGAGCAGGGAGTTGAGTTCTTATAGTACGTTCAGCTGAGCGCACTACTCTCTGCAGAGTACTACAATCTCTAACTGTGGAGTTCCCATACCAGGTGATGATGCTACCAGTTAGAACACTCTCAACCGCTGAAGTGTAGAAGGCCTTCATGCTGGATGTAGAAACTTTGAATTTCCTTAGCTGACGAAGGAAGTAGAGTCGTTGTCTGGACTTCTTCAGAACATAATAATAATAGGGCCAAAACAAGTGTGGTCGTGTTGTTAAATGTGTGGCTTTGCATTACATTTTATAGAAAGCTGCAGAATATGTGTTAAGATTAAAGTGTATATGACTCTTTATCCATATCTTACCAGCAGGGCAGCACAATTATATCAAAGATCCTTGATTACTAGCAAGATAGAGCAACGTAATTCGTTACTATGGGAGCAAAACGGGACAGTTCCGGTCTGCATACAGTAAGTGGGAGTGTCACCTTAAGTCACTAAATAAACTTTCTCTCTTAATAAGCAGTAAGAACAGATAAACATAATTGTGTTCACAGTATTATTGTCTATAATCATGTATGATACCAATGAATCATTCTTTAGGACATGATATGAATAATTTAATTAGTCATGTGAACCGAGCTAGCTAGCTAGCTAACGCTAGCTTAAAATGCTATACAAGTGGATGGGAGTAGCCAGAGTAGCTATGGCAATACAGCTATGCGCTAACAAGTGACTAGTAGTTGAAGGACTTCGCTTAAACTTAATATACTGTTGCAAATTCACTTCAGTATAAACTATCCACTTTAACTAATGTCAGTAATGCTATTCAGCTAGTTGTCATTTCAAAGAAATTATACTTCTCCGTTTAAAATGTTACCTTAGCTAAGAGGCTAGCTAGCATGCTAACAACCGGACAGTAACTGGCAGCAGCATGGTCTGATATTAAGTTATTTTATTACAAATCCGAACACTAAAAAATTACACTTTTTGAAATGATCCCAAACACTTCCAGATTATGACAAAATTTTCCAAAAAACCCTCAACAAATCCAGAAAGACATAATGACCAATTTATTGGTAAAATTCCACAAGTCTCCATTGACATTAATGCAGCGAGGGTTTACTCTGGTCTGCATAAAGGGGGATTTTCCCCCCTCCCCCTTGCAATACCGTAAAACTCCAAATAATAGCCCGGGCTTTTATTTTCCCAAATCGCCAAACTGCACCGGCTAGTATTAGAGACAGGTGTCTATATGAGACAGGCCTTTAATTCCCTTTACACAAAACTTTTCCTCTGCAAAGATGGAAAATATTATTGAATTTATTATTTCAAACACACTGAATGTCTACCTATATGACTAGGCTATCTGATGACAATTACGGATCATCATTCATTTAGTGTTGAGATGTTGTTCACTGAGTGAGATACAGTAAGATCAAAATAGCGGGGATAGCCAGAACAGATGAAACACGTTTTAATCAAACGTAATCTACAAAGAGATCGTATCACACTGAAAGCTAATATTTTGTCACTAGCAAATAGCCTATATCGGTCCTTTGTCAAATACAGTTGCATTATCAGCCCTGACCAAAACCGTTCAGGAATTATTTATGCAAAAGTGGAACGTGCTTAATGTTTCATTCTCCCTCATTTTCGGCACGAATGAAACAGCATGAGAGAGCATGAACCATATTGTTTCTCCCGTTTTGTATTTGCCAAATTTGACAACAGTCTACATTCAAATCATAGCCTACTTCCAGGCTCGCGGGAACATATTTTTGACCAGGGGTGCTAAATAACAAAATAATCATGTCCGACGATTTCTCCCCCAGCATATGATTTGAATTTAGACAGCTAAATACGCCATTTCACCGCCGTGTATGAGTAGGTCTAAGAGTGAGAAGTTTTATAATGCCCTGGGCAGCCACATTCCACTGCAACTATGCGCAGCATATGCGTTCTGGTTTTGTTGCCAGCATAAAAACAAGCTTACCATCGGCCTATCCGCACATTTTAAACACAAGGGATGAATTGAACGATGACGAAGTCGGACATATAGGCATAGTTCATATTGGAAAAAAAATTATACAATTTGGAACTCTAGCTTTTCCCCACCGCAGTCTTTTAATGCCATCTAATCATAACGTGCGCAGTCTGCGCCATACTTAAGCCCAAATCACACCCAAGATTCGTAACGAGATGAGCAGCAACTTGATGCAACATTCTAAAACCTTGCAACTGTGACCAGACATGTGATTGCTTTGCGACGGCTTGTAACGACGTGCAACATCTAATTCGTACTGCTGTAACCTCCTTTCTGTAATGGTTTCATGTCATTGCGAATCTTTAAACAGACGATCTGACGGGTTTTAGAAGATTAAATACAACCCGAAACTAAAAAACAGACCAGGCCTCTACTGGAGACCGGCCTTTAACCCAAACCTGTAGCCACGCCAGGCGTTTAAAAGAGACAGGCGTCTCTTAGGGACTCGGCGATTATTTGAAGTTTTGCGGTAATCAAACGAACGTTTGCGCCTCTCGCTCTGCTTTAACCCTCTCTGATTATATCTGTCTGTGTGAACTTCAGCACCTAGTGTTAAAACCTAATCACATGCATCTTTGACTCTGTCATTTGTCAATGTCACTGTGGACGTCACTATTGTTAGTTCTTTCCTGGCTTTTCACACTTTTCATCATAATTTTAGTCATCTAATCTAACACACTCTAGTAGAGGACATGAAGAGGCCAGAGGCTTTCCTCACTCTTTTTTACACAACATCCAGGACCCTCACCACTGTTGTTGTCATAGCAGCCATCAGAGTGCCTCAGGCCAGCTGTTGTGAAGGCTTCATTAACACACGGCCTTACCCTTGGATCAGGAGCTCCTTCACAGCCAGGCGAGATGGGCTTAGTTGTGTTCTGCCCTGCTTTGAGTGGCCCCAATCACACGGCACCACTGTGGACACACTATCTCTTGTCATCCCGAACCATTTTGCTATTGTTTGTTTTTTTGTTTGTTTGTTTTGAAGTCTGCATTATGTTTGTGTTGTTTTTCTCAACCCACCATTGGCACTTATCGAGGAGCTGTGAGGAGAAGACTGTAATTGAGAGCCTATCCCCCTCAAGTCCAAATTACTTTCTTTCTTTCTTTCTTTCTTTCTTTCTTTCTTTCACTCTGTGGAGAAACAAAAGAACGAAGAGAACAGACTCAGGAGTCTAATTGGGCAATTTTGGACCCAATTCTGGGGAGTTGTTTAGTTTTGAGGATTGACTCCAACTGGATGGATTTGCGTTATGCAGTCACAGACTACTTATAAATGTGTAACAAGTGGGATATCTGTAGATGATGCATGCTCTTCAAAAAAGAAAAGCGATAATCATCTCGAAAAACAATCATCTCTGGACGCAGCTTTCCAAAACAACCACATGACCGCGGCAGTTACAGTATTTCTGTCTAGTCTGACTGTGATGATCCCTTCAACCCCATTCAAAACTAAAGTCCATTCAAAACAAAAAAATATATATTGTATCACAGCTATTCACACAGCAAAACAGAACACATTTACTGGGTACATACTGAATTGGGGTCTTGGGGCTGCAGCAAAATAAAGGCTGCGTTGTGTATCTTAGAACAGCCAGTCGCAGCCATCTAAGTATTAAGTATACCGTATACTCTTTTGATCCTGTGACGGAAATTTGGTCTCTGCATTTATCCCAATCTGTGAATTAGTGAAACACTAAACACTGCTACAGCGGCGCTCGGGGAGCAGTGAGGGGTTAGGTGCCTTGCTCAAGCCGTGGATGTGGGCATGGGAGAGTAGTGCTCAACCACTTCCCCCGCCCACATTTTTCCTACTGGGTCGAGGATCGAGCCGGCAACCCTTCGGTTTCAAGCCCAAAGCGCTAACCAGCTGGCCATGGCTGCCAAATCTCCAGGTCATCAGCTCGCTGCACTGGAAACAAAGTGCAGGCTACCTTATCCTAACCGCATGCTTTATGTGTGTGTGTGTGTGTGTGTGTGTGTGTGTGTGTGTGTGTGTGTGTGTGTCCATCCTACAGCACTTTCCAGGACCTGGCGAGGCAGGTGGACCTGGCGTACGGTACAGTGCGAGACTCGGCCGTATATGACTACTTCAAAGCCAAAGGCACCAACCCGTTGGAACAGGACAGCACCTACGCCGAGCTGTGGAGGACCATCAGCAAGAACGATGGACAGGACTACTCCGTGTCCAGCCCCTCCGAGGGCATCCGCAAGGTACGTGCACCTGGACGCAGATCCACTCACACACAGTGAAGCATGATGAAATCAAAGCCACTCACACACTCACATGGAAAGAAACACATTCACACATCCTAAAAATACCCTTATAATAAAGCAACACATTCACACATCCTAAAAATACCCTTATAATAAAGCAACACATTCACACATCCTAAAAATACCCTTATAATAAAGCAACAAAGAGAAAACTTAATGTGGCAAGTGGTAGAGATTTTACACAATAGCTGACTACGCCACGATGGGACTTTCACCCAAAGATATAATTCAGAGATTAATATCCTTAACCCAGTAAGGCACTCAGGTTCGTAGAACCGACAGAGACATGGTTCCATAAAAACAATTATTTATTTTTACACTGTAAATTCACATACTGTACACATAAAACAGGAAGAGGGCTGAGGCTTACCGGTGGGAGGGCAGTGGATAATAATGAGTATCCGAAGGAGGCACCCAATCACACGTGCTTGGTCACACACACACACACACACGCGGCAATGATACACTCAGTGAGAGACAAATGTCACAGCACACAAAGATGGGAACCCATCACCACCAGGAACTGCTCCCACTTTCGGCTCTCAGCACCTAAACAGAGGGGACGGACAAGGATTACAGACAGCTCACATAAAGTGTAACAAAGTAAATCAAACAACAACCAATAAAACAAACAGTCACACTAAGGATCCGCAGCTTCACAGCCTCCCCTTAGTGAGGACAAAACAAATTAACAAAGATTAGTGCAAACAGAAAGACAAATCACAAAACAAAGGTCAACACTTTGGCGATCAACAGCACTAGGGGAAACGGCCTCCAGTCAAGTGTATAAGAAACAAAGAAACAGACAGACAAACGTAGGCTACAAACAACACAGACAATAACAGGATGCAACGCAGAACAGAGAAAAACAATCAATAAAATAGGGTCCGTTCGTCAAGCACCCATTCCTTCCTAACGAGCGCTATAGCACCCGAATGAGTTCCAGTGGCTTTCTAGTCCAAGGCCTCTATGCGTAGTCCACTAGCGTAGGCTACGACAAGCTAGCTGCAGGCCACGTTAACCGCGGGACCAGTGGTGCTGATTAGACGGGCACATGAAGAAGTCGTAGGCTAAAAATTACGTAGGCAAAGCAGCAGAGTTCTTATCAATGTAGCCAATTGACAGCCGCTCCCCTACTACATAGTGATCCCCGGGGACTGCACTGGACGCACATCCAGCCAGAGGGAGGCCAATGCCGCACAGGGAGGGGGAGACTCTGCGGCGATGGCCATTTGTCAGGGCGGTAAAAAGGGGCGGGCCTTTGACGTCTGGCCTAACACAATGAGGGTCCTTGAATTTAAATAGAGGCATTGTTGTACTGATTGGCCCATATCTGGCTACCGAGAGCCACTCACGATGCCGCCAGCTGTGCTTGAATGAAAAGTGGGCACTGCACCACTTCATTCTGCTACATTAAGAAGCATTCTCCTTCCATGAAACACAAATCCTCTCACACTTGATTATCTGCAACTTGTGTGTTAGGTAAGTCAGGATCACTAATGATATGCTGTACAAATTCATTAAGTACATATCAGTGCATATCATTACAACAGATAAGACTGAGATCCAGAGAGCCGAACCACCAGTGCTCTTGAGCTATTCCTGAAACTTTATCATGTTGTTTTGCTAAACAGCTAACAAAAATGCTAATCGCTGCAATACCAAATTTATTTTCCTTTTTTGCTAGCATTTAAATAATGAAGTCTCTTTTTTTGTTCTGAAAAGCATTCCCCAATTATTGAAACAGCTCATTTATGTTTTTGTCAGAAGTGGAAGTGTGTGAAATGTCAAATATTTGCCTATCCCTTAGTTCAGTGTGGAAGTGGGAGATTCCGTATTCAGCATTATGCTTCTTCTTTTTATTAGCATATCACACATGTTGACATTTTACTGATGAATAAGTGTTTACCGCTGCCATTTTGTACTTCTCAAAGACTGTCTTTTTCTTTTACAACTGTGAAGCAAAGTTTGTTGTTTGACAACTGGCAGAATAATCACAAGAGAGAGGAAAAGTACAGCGTGAACACGCCACTTGTAGGGGCTGAAAAGAGAGACCTAACTTTTGTGTTTGCAAAATGTCATGCAAATTATGCAGTGCTTCGATAAACATGGTGATTACCGTTTATGAAATTACACGAAACACAAATGGAATGGGACACAAAAAGGTTATTACAAACCACAACTCTGCTGTCTAAACGACTGTGTGCCAACATAGCCCTATCAATGTGGCAACATTTTTGGATGCTTTCATTGAATGTAATGGGTGTGTTTAAGCATAGTGGCATTGCTACCTGACTATCGGTCAGCCAGAGTTGGAAGTCCAGTCCCACTGCTGTGTGTCACTTAGCGTCTGCTATAAATGCCAGTCACAATACATTATTTCTGTTGGTATCATTCATTTAAAAAACTGTTCACTGTTTTTATTTGAAAGCTGCTGTGGACAAAAGCATCTGCTAAATCATATAACCATAAACATAACCGTTATTGCATTTTCAACATTAAAAACATCCATTGATCTGAGAAAATAACCGGTGCATGTTGCAATAATGATACACACATATCATCTGACCTTTTTTCTGTAGGCCAAGAAGGGGCCGTTTGCGTTCCTGTGGGACAAGGCGGTGGTGGAGTACGCCGCCCTGACGGACGACGACTGCAGCGTCACCGTCACGGGCAACAGCCTCAGCAGCAAGGGTTACGGCATCGCCCTCCAGCACGGGAGCCCGTACCGAGATCTCTTCTCCCAGAAGTAAGTCCCCAAACGGGAGTCTCTACCCACACCCACTCCCCCGGATCCCAGAAACATGTCCGCCATTAAACAGGTGTTGCTCTCCCTGCCTACCGCCACTAGGACCTCCTCTCCCAAAAGTCATTCCCCCAATAGAGGTCCTTACTGACACCCCACAGAAAGCCCTGCCACCAGCACACCCAGAGGCAGCCGTACAGCCTGCTGACAAGCCTCAACAGCGTTTTACTCAGGGCCCCTCTCTGCCTACCACCACGAGAGCTCTTCTCACAAGAGTGAGTCCTCGTAGTTCCAGGGACATGGCCGCCCCAATGCCTGCTGACAAATCCCTACAGCGTTTTACAGTTCGCACTCTCTGCCTAAAGCTGTTTTTATAGGGCAGTAAAGAAGCCTTGACCTTGGAGATGGCAGAGCTGTGCTCTTCTGTTTGAGCTGCATTCACACACACACACACACACACACACACACACACACACACACACACATACAGCATCTGAAGGCTGCTGTAAAAGATGGCATTTCATACTTCAGTAGATACGTTTTGGTTTGGAGCAATTTACAGTGCAGCAGGAGATGTTTTATCAAGGCACCTGGTTCCCTGGAGGACAAAGCCCAGTGGCCTCTGACCTGCAGCATCAAAGGACAGCATAAACTCTTATATCATAACGCAAGATACACACTTTACTATTTTGGCATGACTATAAATCTATTTGTTGTTACCAAAACAAGTTATATATAATGGGTCCTAGTGTGCACACAGGACCTTAGTATCCCACTACAAGATTCTAGCATATGATGATAACATTTTCTAGAACTTCTATTTGATGAACGGTTCTTCGGTCATCGTCCTGAAACGTCTGTCCCAACTAAGGTGTAGTTTGGTAGAGGATAAACACAAGGATCACCTATCTGATCCAAATCTGGCTAACAGTGTAGCATTTCTCTGCACCCGAACTTGTCCATTTGGCCTGGACAGTATAAGTATATATACTTTATTGATCAGTACTCTGTAGTGCTCCCCTGTCTCTCTAGTGACCTCCCACGTGTCCTGTGTTGCAAGTGAGCAAGTCACAGAGGAGTTTGGGCTCATTTGACTTCAGTGGCCTTCTGTGTCACTTAGCCAATTAGCTCTCCTCATTAACGCTCCTGTAACGACATTAGCATAATCTGTGATGACTGAGGAGGTTTGCGGTTCCTCCCACTGCGTCAGTATTTAGTTTAATACGGTATGAGAAATAATGCACACAATAAAAACACAATAAAAACATGATGAAATATAATAAAGGTTTTGTGTGTGGGATGGAGTATCCTTTGCAGGGAATATGGTCTGATAAACTGTCGTAATTTCTTGGTTCAGGGATTAAAGAGGCCCTTCAAGTAAGCGCCCTGTTTGGAGTTATAATTACCACAGAGGATAATAAAAGAACTCATTTAAATGTCTAATTGTTATTGGTGCATCCATGCCATTGTGTATGAGTGTGAGAGTATAATTCACACCAAGTTCCCATTCATCTTACTCAGTGGAGCCTTCTTTGTGGATTTTTGTTTATTTTTCATTTTTGTTATTATATTTTATTATTTATTTAGTTTTACTTCATGCACCCCTGTGCTATTTCAAGTTGAACCCAAAACTCTTGTTTCATTAGTTTCACTTTCTAATGCCTTCAGATTATCCATTACAAATTGATCCCATTGCGACAACAGATGCGGGCAGATTGTCTAAATCTGCCCATAATAACTTGTAACCAATTAAGAGGGTATAATTATACCGGCAACTGGATTTGGGGAAACGGAAGACTAATTCACTCCTCGCGCACATCTTTCATCGATCCCCCCAAACAAGACTCATGACTCAATAGCGTGCAACACTGAGACGGCACTGAGAGGGGGCGGAGTGCGTGCAGAAGCCTTCCAGCTAGACGTACCCTGACAGAACTTACCCTAACAGACTCTTGTGCATGTGGGAGAGAGTGGGTTAGTGAGAGAGAGAGTGAGGGAACATGCTATATATATATATATCACATGAATATGTAATTGTTAGTGGTTAGTGATAAATGTTTAAATGTTTGTTAAATGTTTGCTTTTGGCATGGCAAGGCCCGGAAAGGATACTGAAGACAATTACAAACTGATTCACTCGAGTAAATGCAAAGGCCGGATTGGCCCGGCTTTGTTGTCACACGGTAAACTGAAGAAAATGCTCATGTTCTTCACAGGCACAAATACAATGTGTCCTCTCCGGCTCTCCGTAGTTTAGCTCCATCTGTTTGTGTTGATGGTGCCATTTCACAGCCAAGGGCATATGTAAAGAGATAAAGAGCAACAATAAACATGCTTTGACATTAGAGAATCCCCTGGAGAAATTAGCAACTAGCAACCAGCCACTGCAGTCATTGGTTACTAATACAGTTGTCCCACCCCCACATTAACTGATACAGTTGTCCCAGCACATTAACTGGTTATAGCCAGTGAAGCTCAACCTTTGCGTGCACTACATTTATTCTAGTCTATGCTGGAGTCACCTTAAAGTCCGTCCTGTCTTGCTAAGTGTGTGAGTGCGTCCTGTCTTGCTAAGTGTGTGAGCGCACGCTCTTGGCCCGCGCTTCAGAGTGATGGCGGAGAGGTGGGTGGAGTGAGGGAGAGTGGCAGGGTCGACCCACACCAAGCGGGATTAAGTGATTGGGTCGCCACGGGGTCTCCACGGTAACAGCAGCAGCTGTCTCCTGGGGACGGGGGTACACACACAGCCTGACTGTGAGCTGAAGCGGACTGGAGAGTGACGGGGGGGGGGGGGTAATTCTGCCTTTCAAAAAATACATAGGAATATATTTGGTGGAGCTTTAATCCTGCCTGTCCACAAAAACACATGGATATGTTTGGTATAGATGTATAGAGTTTTAGAAGGGAATGATAAGTTGACTATGAGACATGGAGAGGCTTGCGTAATATAGAAGATAAGGGCTCAAGTATTATCAAAGGTCATTATACGAATATGTAGTCACAATGGCCTCACCATGGTGTTAATGTTATGATAATGTTATGATAATGTGCTGTGGATTCCCACACAACCTCAGGGTTTTAGGCTTAATGAAAAGGCCTCAGCCGCCGAGCACAATAGCATCACTTCATATCTCATTAGGAGGTGCAGCACTCAGTGTGTTTGCTGTCCCGCAGTTCCCTCAGTGTCCAGCAGCAGCAGCAGAGGCGAGGTCTGCTTTGGCTCTCATCACCTGGCTGTGCGCCAGAGCTCCGTAAGAGACCGGTCCTGTCCACAGCCTGCTCAGGATCCAGCCCAAATCTGTGCCAAAACTAAAACTCTGCAAAGGCTTCTGTTATGATAGGTACCGTATATAACCAAGGCTTGGATGTTGGCCTTGCAGATTGGCCTTGTCCATTTTTGGTATTAGTGGACATAAGATCAAAAATATGCACAAATTATTGACCCTAAATGCCAGACTACATTGGGTGCATTGAGACACCCGATTCAAACATAGTTTTTGAAGAAATGTTTTCTAATGTACGTGTGGCTATCATGTCCTGTGTAGCCAGTATTGATTTACAGTAGTATGTGTGATTTAGTAGTTGCAGCATATGTTTTGCCAACAGAGCGCTTCAGTTTTGTGTCTGGTGAAGCCTGCCTGCTAGTCTTCACCAGATGCTATATATAGATCCCACTGAGATGCAATATATAGATCCCACTGAGATGCAATATATAGATCCCACTGAGATGCAATATATAGATCCCACTGAGATGCAATATATAAATCCCACTGAGAAGCAATATAGATCCCACTGAGATGCAATATATAGATATCCCACTGAAGTTGCTCACATTATCTACGATTGTTCTCTCATGACCTGATATGTATAGTAGAGGCGTACGCATATATAGATCCCACTGAGATGCAATATATAGATCCCACTGAGATGCAATATATAAATCCCCCCCCCCCCCCCCACACACACACACACACACCCCGTCTGGGACAGTATCTCAGATCTGAATATTTCTCATGTCCAACAAGGTAGGCGTACGCACGCCCCATGGTTACGTTTTGGGTTTAAACACACACAGGGTAATGAGCCCTGGCAACGACGCCTGTTGTAGGTGAAACTCTTCATTTAAGGGTCAATCACGTCAGAGCTCGTTACGAGGTCAAGTGTGTGAGAGAGATAATTAGCCATCCGCACCTGTTCTCATCATTTGTGTGGGCACCAAAGTGTTTATTAAAGAACAGAAATCAGATACAGTGACTAAAAAAGAAATGACTACAATAACTCAGAAGCAGCTATACCTCTGTACACAGGAGTCTATATTTTACGAACACAATATTTCCCCCTCTCTCTCTCTCCTTTTTCTCTCTCTCCTTCTCTTTCTGTCCATCTTCCACTCTGTTCTTCTTCTCTCTTCCTCTCTCCTCCTATCCTCCCCTCTCTCTTCCACTCTCCCTCTCTCACATTCCCTCTGCCTCTCTCTCTCCCTCTCTCTCTCTCTCTCTCTCTCTCCCTCTCTCATCCCCTCTCTCTCTCTCCCTCTCTCTTTCACTCTCTATCTCACTCTCTCACTACCCTCCCCTCTTTCTCTCCCCCTCTCACTCTCTCTCTCCCTCTCTCTCCCTCTCTCTCTCAGGATCCTGGAGCTGCAGGAGAAAGGAGACCTGGACGTGCTGAAGCAGAAGTGGTGGCCGCGGATGGGCCGCTGCGAGCTGACCGGGCACGCGGGGGGGTCATCTCCGGACGGACGCTCACTCAAGCTGCACAGCTTCGCCGGCGTCTTCTGCATCCTGGCGGCCGGCCTGCTGCTGGCGTGCCTGGTGGCCGGCCTGGAGCTCTGGTGGAGCGGCAGCAGCGGCGGCCGGTGCCGGAGCGAGCAGCCCAAAGAGGTGACCGAGCTCAGGGGCCGTGCCGGCGGGGCGGTGGGCGGCAGCGGCAGTAGCCGGCACCACCACCACCACCACCAAGCGGACGACACTGCCACACTCTACTTTAAGGATCCAGCCACAGACGCTAACCCCGATTTAGTCGAGCTCCAGTATACTCAGCTATAGGTGTGCCCTGATGAAATCAAAATTGGTCCCCTCCCCGTCCTCACACACACACACACACACAACCCCAGCGTAAAAAGAAAGAACAACTTACTGGACCATTTTGGTTTTCTGTAAATATGTATGTGTGTGTATAGATGTGTGTGTGTGTGGGTGTCTGTGTGCGTGTTACTCACTAGGATAGGGAGGCTCTAGGGTAGGTAGCATGTGGGTTGCTCAATTTTTGTTTGTTTGTTTTTTTTGTGGATTGAGTGATAAGGAGTCATTTTCAGCCAGGCAGTGAGAGTATGGAGAGAAACCAGTCCAAAAAGACAAGTGTCTCTCTTCCTGTTGACCTGGCACCATGCCGTTTATACAGGTCAGGGCCTATGGCCAATACAATGACTTAGCGTAGCATGTCAAATCTATATAAATAAATGACCGAGGATATCACCATTTAATATAAACATGTTTCTACTGCCCCTTGAAGAAAGCAGCCTTGACTAACCTCACAAATGCTGTTGTGGAGTTGTTAGCTGCACCCGCCATATTCATATCAGGCAATTGAACTCTAACCAAATACTGATTAAATATGGTGAGACTGAATTCTAACTAAATACTGATTAAATATGGTGAGATTGAACTCTAACTAAATACTGATTAAATATGGTGAGATTGAACTCTAACCAAATACTGATTAAATATGGTGAGATTGAACTCTAACTAAATACTGATTAAATATGGTGAGATTGTAGGGCTCTAGATGCATGAGTTCAGCTCAGTTCAAAATGACAAATTGCTTGCATAAAAGAAATTTCAGTTTGCTTCGCTAAAAGAACTGTCAGTATCAAATATTACTTTTTTATATCAGTAAAAAAAAATGTGCAACTTGGATCAGCTTTTTTCACTAAGGTCATCAACCCTTTCTTAAGCCTTAGCACAAGAGGCCTTCATATCAACAGAGATATTAATGGCAGGTTGATGCTAAGCTACCTAATAGCACCTGCTACAGTGTGAGATGTGCAGCTAAACACATGAACTACATAAAGAAGCAGGAGCCATTCAACATGTGAAGCCATTTCTGCCAAATGAAAGTGAATGCAGTGGAACACATCAAGGACAGATTTTGCTGGTGCTGAGACTATACAAAAGGCCTCAATGTGCAGCTATCGCCAAAATAATGTCATCAGTTGTACTTGCTGACCTTTTCCAACTCTGCAGCTGAGTAACAGAAGCATGCCACCCAACCCATCTGACATCTGTCTAGTCATACAGTACTAATATGCCCCATTGACTCTGTCTAGTCATACTAATATGCCTCATTGACTCTCAAAGTGCTTGTCTTACAGGGAAGCTACACCAGGCGCGTAACTGAAGCGTTCCGTTCGCGACGAGTAAAATCTATTTTAGACGAATGGTCTATTTTTTTTGAACGTACACGCCACTATCACGTCTGGTGTAGCTACTTCCATTGATTATAGTGGCAGCTAATTGTTGCAGCAGACGCAACGCGAACGGAACGCTTCAGTTACGCGCCTGGTGTAGCTTTGCCCTTAGACTCAAGCAGTAACGTTGGGCCTCTTGTGTAGGAGCACTGCTTACGACTGTTGCTTGGCTTGCTGATGGCAGAAGCGGGCTGTTGCTTCATATGGATCCGTAAACTACAGTGTGAGCAAGTCTAATCAGGACGCTTGCATGGGTCTGCCCGCAGGGTTGACACTGCAATAAGAGGCGGCGTGGGAGATGTTCAGACAGAGCTCCCACTTCCTGGGTTCCCAGTGAATTATGCTGTGTGGCCGCTTATTGCAATTATATGTCAATATGGACAGCTGGATTTTATTCAATTGCGTTCTCTATTTGATTATTATTTTTGATTTAAATCTTAAAGTCTTGTTCATATGGTTTTCTTATCGTCTCGTGCAGGTTACTAAGGATTACAGACTGGCAAGGGTATCTGGTCCATTGACATATAATGATATAACCACTACTTCGTCGGAAGGGGGCAAGGAGATGTGGACAGACAAAGAAAAAGACTGGGAGGAAGCAGAAGCTATTGACACAGGTCAGACTAGAGCTCGTAAAATCTGATATGTTCTGCTTGTGAGGGGCTTCTGGGGGAAACGGAGGGGGAAGGGGCGCCAAAGATGTCCAATTCATCATGCGTCATTTTGGCCCAATCTCATCTCTGCTCTTTTTTTTTTTATCATTTCCCCCCCCTCTGTTAGTGATAGACATCTAGCCTGGGCATGCTTGTGGCTACCTTGAGTTGAATCCATCGGTAGAACGAGTAAATGGACATATTTATTTTTGAGTGGGTGAACGTCCCAGTGAAAAACTCATATAACAAAATTGTGCCATGTCATGGAATACCATGGGGAAAATAGCTTGGAATGTCGACTGGATGGATTTGATCTTGTGATCTTGTTTGTTGTGTGTGTGTGAGTGTGTGTGTGTTTGTGTTTGTGTGTGTGTACAGTACATGCACACTTTGGACTTCCTTTAACCAGAGGCAGATGTGTGCCTTTTTGTGTGTATATGTGAGATTGTGTGTATATGTATGTGTGTATGTGCAGGTGTGTGCATGTTTGCATGTACAGTATGTGTGTCTGTCTGTGTATGTTGTCTCTGTGTGTGTTCGTATGTCTCTTCTCTCCTTCTCTCTCTCTCTCTCTCTCTCTCTCTCTCTCTCTCTCTCTCTCTCTCTCTCTATCTGTGTGTGTGTCCGTCCGTGTGTCGGTACATTATTTGTTTTCCCTCTCCATCTAATAACTGCTGTCCATACAGTCCAGTGCACTAAGCTCATTTAATTGTTGCCATTTATTCATGCAGCAGCACTGCCAGCGTTCATGCCAATATGAATGTGCACTAATGAGTTGTCACTCCCCACAAGAGCTGCTTTTGTGTGAACACATTTCCATGTCCTCAGCACGGGCCTCCACATCATCATTTGGCATCTGTCTCTATTTAAATGAACATAGTGATACTTTGGTAAATATTAATGGCGTTCACTACAAACAAAAGATATTCCAGTCAAAAGCGAAATGCTGGTTAAGTGTCGTATTTACAAGATTAGGGGATTGAGCCACGCTTGACCTGTTGTTGCTGTGGTTGTTGTTGTTTGGGGTAAGGTTGACTGGATGACATTATAATGGTGATGGTGACAAACTTTGCTCTGATATACTCAATACTTGAATAAACTGCTGCCCTGGTTAGATAGAGGCAGAGAGACAGAGTGATGACTGTATTAGAAGACTATAAAGCATGCAGGATTGACTATAAAGCATGCAGGATTGACTATAAAGCATGCAGGATTGTACTGTTATGAGAGCACAGTAACAGGAAGGCTTTGATGCATTTGAGTTTAATATTTGGGACTCCAGACTGATTATTGATGCAGATGTTGGAGGATGCAATAGATTGGATCCACTAGATGAATCCGTAAATGTGCCACAGAAAACCATAAACATTTTTGCCTTTAAGTTCCTCATGCCAGCCATCATCAGATCGTTCATTTTTCTTGTTTAATTTGCTCAGATGGAATTTAACATTTTTATTTTTATTGTTTTTTCTTTTAAGTGAGGGCTGGGAATTGGAATTTTGCCAAAAAGTGCTTTAAGGTGGCAGTCACATAGAGATGCTTTAAGGTGGCACTCACATAGAGATAATAATAATACAGAGAGATGCTTTAAGGTGGTACTCACATAGAGATGCTTTAAGGTTGCACTCGATGTTTTAAGGTGGCACTCACATAGAGATGTTTTAAGGTGGCACTCACAAGTATATATACTCTTTTGATCCCGTGAGGGAAATTTGGTCTCTGCATTTATCCCAATCCGTGTATTAGTGAAACACACACAGCACACAGTGAACACACAGTGGGGTGAAGCACACACTAATCCCAGCGCAGTGAGCTGCCTGCATCAACAGCGGCGCTAGGGGAGCAGTGAGGGTTAGGTGCCTTGCTCAAGGGCACTTCAGCCGTGCCTACTGGTCGGGGTTCGAACCGGCAACCCTCCGGTTACAGGTCCGAAGTGCTAACCAGTAGGCTGCTCCGATAGAAATGTTTTAAGGTAGCACTCACATAGAGATGCTTTTTTCACCTCCTGGCATTACATTTCACTTTTCTCACTGGAATTATGTGAGAGGGGACATCTACAGACCATTGTGACGTACCTCATTTATTTAAAAATGTGCAAAGCAATGGGTCTTTGCTTAGCTACCTGTCTTTGAATTCTAGTGACACTCCTGGCGTTTTATAGACAGAAAGGGCATCTCTATGTGAAAGCCGCTTATGGGCACAACGAATCCCTCAGTTACTTATGGGCACAACGAATCCCTGATGAAGTATTTTGACGAAATATCTACCTTCTAGTGCATGGGCTGTTTCACTTCCATTATACAGATTAGATGCATGGGCTGTTCCACTTCCATTATACAGATTAAAGAGTCACACCCCAATTTTAGTGGTATTTAACAAGCATAACTTAGACAGCCTGTTATACTTACTTGAGCTGATGAATCAAAGATATTATAGACAGTGAGGATTGCCCTTTGAAAAGCCAAGATATAAGATAATATATCCCAAAAATACTAGCATAACCCAACACTTAATACTATCAAGTGGCACCATCTGGATCCATTCCCAAAATGTACACACTGTTTCTCCTTTGCACATGAAAACCTTCTCAAGATAGATAGCATTCCTGTCAATGCCCTTCCCTACTGCCTACTCAGTGATGCTTGAAAAAACTCCTATGACATGTTACCTCTGCAGGGCAGTCGCTTTCTACTGTACACCTACTATTTTGAGTTTACTCAATATAGCTAACAACTTATCAACAAGCAAACACGACATAAAATAATAAATACATTTACACAGTCTATCATTATATTGAAAGGTCTGCCAAGATACACATTTCTAAAATTACTCTGTTTGTTTGTTTTTTATTGATTACCAGTGAGACAAGACACACTTATAAAAAACTAATTTATGTCTTGACTGAGAAGCCAGCCTAATCCAAGCCCATTGTGTCCGTGTGTGAGATAAATCATCACAGCTGTTTGCGATCTGAAAAGTCATTTTGTCTAAATGCAGACTTCAGATCCACATTGGCTTCAGCATGGGTGTTATGTTGTATAACCGCACTAATGACTGTCAGTATTAATTAAACTTCCCCTTACGCACTGGCCAAATTTGATTTCAAAAAGTGCACATTCTATGCCAATAGCATCTAGCATCTTATTTATCAGAAAATCTCAGCAAAGTTTATTTGGCCACATGGCTTCATTGATTGGGTTACTGTTTTTTTAGAAGGAAAAAAAAAGCCTTCAAAATCCGCACCATCAGAAGGGATCCGTTAGGAGGCTGAATGCATGGAGCTTCACAGGCAGAGAGAAAAAGAGAGAGAGAGAGAGTCATCACATCTCAGCCTCAATGTCCTCCTCCCCTTCCTCCTCCCCCCTCCTCCTCCTCCCTCCTCTCTCTGTCGCCCCCTCTAGGACAAGGAGGTGAACCTGGAGCAGGTGCACCGGCGTATGAACAGTCTCTTGGACGAGGACATGGCGCACAAGCAGCTGAGCGGCCCCTCTATCGAGATCTCTGCACTGGGCATCAGCAGCACCTCCTGCTCAGCCAGCGGCGCCATCGGGCCGAGCAGCAGCACCACCACCACGCGGCCATCCAGCCAGCGAGACTACCCGGGCCCGCCGGGAGCCCTCTCTGTGACCACCTTCCTGGGCCCCGAGCAGGCTCATGGGGTGCTGGGCCGGACGCTGGGGGTCCCGGGGCCTGGCAGCACTCTGCCCCTGCCCCTCAGCAGCAGCAGCAGCACCACTTCCACCCTCCCCTCCTCCATCCAATGCAAACACCGGGCGCCCAACGGGGGTCTGTTTCGGCAGAGTCCCGGCAAGACCCCCATGCCCACGCCAATGTCCTACCAGGCGATGGCCGGAGGACACATCCCCGGAGCCAATGAGCCGACCCACAGCACGTCCATCTGAGGACCGTGAAACGAAACCTCCCAAACCCCCCCCCCCCCCACCCCGACCCCTCTGTGTGTGCCCCATCATCTCACACACACACACACACACACACACACACACATATACACACACACACACACACACACACACACACACACACACACACCACCGCTGTCATTACCTGGTTTCTCCACCAGGGGGGTTTAGCCCACGTGTGTATGTGATGGATTGTGTAGGTGAGCAAAGATAGCAAGAACACAGAAATACAGGAGTAAATATATATATATATTTATATATATATACATCAAAAAACATATTAAGGGAAAGGTATGGTAAAAAAATACATTTTTATTCCAGATGACATTCAAAACGAGAAATGTAGAGAGCTGATTTTTCTTGTATATATTTGTAAATATAGACCAGAGCTGCGTGCGTAAAGCGTATTTTGAATATTCTCAATTTTTGAAGTTCAGTTAAAAAAAAAATTAAAAAGAGATTATAAAAAAGTGATCTAAAAAATGACTGTTTGAATGGCTTTGTAAATTTTGTTCTATATGAAGAAAGACGCAAAATTCATTGTGATTGTTTTTTTTAAGTGCCGAAACAGAAGATGTCTCTCAACAGTTTATCATAAGATTATATCACACTACTGGAGCATAGAGCTTGATTTCATGACGTCACGCCTCTTTTATAAACACTTGTTTTTGTTTGTTTTTTAATGATCAAAACAATGGTGACTGTTCCTTTCCCGGACTGCTTTAGAACGCTAAAACCACTCGTTGCGTTGCTTGTGCGCTTATTCTTTTGTGGCAGCAACGTTCCCAAGTGGACGAGCTTTAAGAAGAGCTCCATAGTCACTGACAGTCATGGGGCTGTGTTCAGGTGCGCGTAAGCTGCACGGGACACGAGGGTTGCGGCGTGTTGAAATGTCTGTGGTGTTTTGTCTTGTGAGACCATCTATTGAGGAGCACAAATGTCCAGGAGGAGACGTTTCCATGGCACCCGTCAGATTTGTGTCCCTGGACATTTTCTTTTGTTGTTGTTTTTTTTTTTTGGTTATCATGTCCTTTAATTGTATCATTCGGGGTGGGAGTGCCCTCAAGCTGGCGGGTCTTATTTTTTACATCTCTTTTGAAACTATATGGTTATTAAAATGACATAAACTCATGTACGAAGACGTTATTTCCTTTTGTACTAAAGGGTTTCTAGACAAAGTATGAATATAAAGAGGATGGCCTGCCAGAACACTGGAATGATATAAGAAGTGAAGGCTATGATGTAAAAAATGGTTATATTGTTATATGTTTTATATTTTATACCAAGTAAAGATCACCAAGCGCAAGACAAAAAAAAAACATGAGTGTCTCCATGACTACTGATGTGGATCCTCGTTGAAGCATCTAGAAGTTTCTGTAGATGTGTAGGGTCACTGCACACACACAAGTCACAGTACACTTTGTTTACACGTTCGCATGGATGGTCTGCCATATTAAGGGCCATCTGAAACCAACTACTGTTAAGTGCTAGTGTGTTATAACCCTCTACAACGCCGAGTGAACACCGATGGTCACTTGTCGAGGGTGTGCGTCCACTAATGCGGCACGTCATGGAGGACGCTTCATACATGTGAGTTCCATGTGAGTACGCCTGTAAGCAAATCCATGGTTACATCAGACCTTGAACAGAGAGAGGGAAGTTCATCCCAAAGCTGAGTGCCGTACACCCATACACGCTAATCAAGGTTTTAAAAACAACAATCCCATGAATTAGAATCCGTTTCTGTCATGTGATTTCCATTTCTCAGTGTTTCAATTATCTAGTACATGCCATATTCTGTCATTAGTTATTATGAGAGCTATATCCAACTATGATTAAAAGATCCAAGTATGGTGGCAGCTAGCAGGGATGGTTGCTGAACAGTGAGTAAACCTCCTTCCCGACATCTCAAAAGACTCAAAAGACACTAGCACCAGTTGTTAACTTCCTTGCTAGCATGCCTGTCTCAATGCTGAAGCTGCTGTTGTGGATTTCAAACACAGGTCTAGACCGTGCAGTCAACACAATGATGGTTTAGATTATCCCAGTAGACAAAAAATCAGTATATCTCAAAAGTACAGGTTTCATGTGGGACACAAAGCACTATCGTGCACTATAATGTCTTCAGAAACACTTGCACACAAGACCATACATTTTTTAAAATGAACTACAGCCAGTCCATTTAACCACGCCTCTTTCCTAAGTTATTTCTATGCCATTTGAAATGGGTTTTATTGTGGTCTATATGAGTCATAAGCTGTACGTGGGAGAGGAAAATAGCACATTATGACTTTGTTGGAATCACGTGTAAGAGGTTTGAACATGTTGAAGATTTAAATATCAAAATGGCTTTGCAAATTGGCTTTGCAAAGCTTAGCAACATCTGTGAACAGAGAACCCATTATATTATACATTTTATTATGAAAGGCAAACTAAGACCAGTGAGATTACACTATATAATAATTAAAACTGCCGACCAGAAGCACACCAAAAAAGATATTAACTCTTCAATCAAGTCATCCAATTACAATTTACAGCAAATAATAAACTGATGTGATTTAAATTACTTTAGAAATGGCATATCTCAGTTTCTAACAGTGTTAGGTGTCATAACAGCTACTAAGCCACATGCGAACAATGTGTTATAACCTTGTAATAACACTTACTGATGTGTAATGGTCACATGATACTTATGTGACTGGACAGTGCTATCAGAGGTATCCTGATGACAGAAGGGTTAAAGACATCCACACCAAATGCTCCCCACCTAAAGTAGGGCTGAGAGTACTTCACTGGCCCCATTCCTTATGAGTTAGGTAGGGCTGAGAGTACTTCACTGGCCCCAATTCTTTCATACAGTATGAGTTAGGTAGGGCTGAGAGTACTTCAATGCCCCCATTCCTTTCATACAGTACGAGTTAGGTAGGGCTGAGAGTACTTCACTGGCCCCCAATTCTTTCCTATGAGTTAGGCTTCTTGAAAGAGCTTCAGGGTTCAAAACACAGCACAGTAGCATAGCCTAGCTTAGTAACATCACATCTACTGAGGCCTCCTATTTGATTTATGCCTATGCTGCTTGGAGATTCTTGATCTTTAATAAAAGCATATTGTTTACATTATCTGAGAAATGTGTGGGAGATTAAGAGTCCATTAATTATTGTTACAGGAGTGCTCTTCTGCCCTGTTTCTCTGGTGATATAAAAATATGACTGTTCTCTTTCAAGCGTAATAATACAGACGCCATTGAAACAATGTTCACAAGGATCAAGGTTTTTATTTTGAATTTGTTTTGTTTTGCCAGACACAGTGAATAGACACAGGACAGATACGCAGGAAGCAGATGTCCATTTAGACCCAGTCCAGGAGAGATGTATAAGACCAGAGCCTGACCTGGCCATGGACATGATTTTAGTGAAAGTCAAGCTTACCATGTAGGCTGTTTGTCTGTGTACATCTAATGTTATACTTGAAAGCAGGTATTCATTTCTGTGTTGCCATGGGGGATATCTGGAGGGGGGGGGGGGCGGGGGGTAGTATTTGGCTACAAGCAACATTAACAAACACCGTACCAAACATCTGTTGAGGACTCATTTTACCTTTAGACAAATCAAATCTAAACATAAACATGGAAAGACCTGTAGCTCACACGGATAGCACTATGGTCTACTGTAGGGACTACAGGTTATTCAGCTAAACATCATAAAGACCTGTAGCTCACACATAGCACTATGGCATGGAGACTACAGGCTATTCAGCTAAACCTCATAAAGACCTGTTTGTGCAACCGATTTTATTTTAAGGGGGCCTTAAATCAGATTCTAGGGGGAAATCTTAACTTAGACGGATAGCACTATGGCATAGGCACAGGTTATTCAGCTAAAAAGGGGACATTAAGATAATGCTTTTGTGCTAGTCTAGTTATTAAATAGCCTAATTTTCTACTACTATTACTGAGAGTTACAAAACAGTGAAGCAGAAATTGTTCTACAGTTCTTAAAAGATATTGTCATATCAAATGTAGAGTTTTCTTATCATCTAGTGTTTAATTCATGAAATTCCACAGTGCAATCACACTAGTATATAATATTCAACACACGCAGTCGCACACACACAAATTTCCCACTCACTCTACTGATTGGCCTGCGATGTCTTTCTCCAGGCCTGTTGGTAAGGAGTGTGTGTGTTTTTTTGATCTGGCAGATTGGGTAGCCATTTCCTCTGTGTTCCCAGGAGCTCTCTCTAAAGAGAGCGGCTCATTACCGTTTTACCTCAAACAGCTGTGAAATATTAAAGTGAAAATGTGTCTCTTCAGCGCCAGGCTCATGACGAGTGGCTCGGGGTCGTAATGGGATATGAGCCGCGCCTGAGCGGGAGCGGGAGCGTGAGGTCCTCGTACTCTCTCACGTGCTCCACGGGGCCAGTCAGCCATTACAGGCGCACCGTTATAAAGACACTCTGGAATGCAGAATAACAGAGAGGACGTTTACTCTCCATCTCCCTCCCTTCCTCTCTCTTTCACTTGATCCCTCTGTCTCTCTCTCTCTCTCTCTCTCTCTCCATCTCCCATCTCCCTCCCTCCCTCTCTCTTTCACTTGATCCCTCTGTCTCTCTCTCTCTCTCTCTCTCTCTCCATCTCCCATCTCCCTCCCTCCCTCTCTCTTTCACTTGATCCCTCTGTCTCTCTCTCTCTCTCCATCTCCCTCCCTCCCTCTCTCTTTCACTTGATCCCTCTCTCTCTCTCTCTCTCACACACACTCTCTCTTTCACTTGATCCCTCTCTCTCTCTCTCTCTCTCTCTCTCTCTCACACACACTCTCTCTTTCACTTGATCCCTCTCTCTCCCTCTCTCTCTCTCTCTCTCTCTCTCTCTTTACCTGCACACTACTCTTTCCTGAGTCCTTGCCCCTCCCTGCCTGTTTTTGTTGGCTCTCTAATATTCAAATTCAGACTGCTTTATGACAAATAGACACGTGTATCGCCAAAGCAGTATGACAAATAGACACGTGTATCGCCAAAGCAGTCATTCAATAGAGGACAATAAATCAGAGCATATACCAAACACAATACACATCAACATCTCCCCCCCTCTCTCCCTCTTAACTATGTTTACCTCTCATAAACATCAACATCTCTCCCTCTCTATGCTATCTCTCCACCCTGCTGCATGTGTGTCTGTGTCTCTATGCTATCTCTCCACCCTGCTGCATGTGTGTCTGTGTCTCTATGCTATCTCTCCACCCTGCTGCATGTGTGTCTGTGTCTATGTGTATCTCTCCACTCTGCTGCATGTGTGTCTGTGTCTCTCACCAGATCAGGTAAAGGTCAAGACCACCTTTCTCTAAAGTGCCACACACCTTTCTCTAAAGTGCCACACACCTTCGCAGCACTTCAACACTGTTGCATTTATTTACACATTACATGAGAAAGCATAGCATACAAAACAAATGTAGCAGCACAAGCAATGTAGGCCACCATTTAACTGTGTTGACACCTCATGGAGGTTAAGTGGGTTGGTTAGCCGTTTTGGTTGCCATGCAACGTTGGGTCACTGGCTGCTTCCAGCCTTCAGATGCAAGACATACAGTAATGTGACATAATGTGACACTCTGCAAACATTCTAATCTGGAAACCATCATATATAAATAGAGCTATCAACATCAGCACCTAGCAACCATCATATATAAATAGAGCTATCAACATCCGCTATCAACATCAGCACCTGGCAACCATCATATATAAATAGAGCTATCAACATCAGCACCTGTCAGCCTGATACAGAAATGCTCTGACTTGTCAAGGAGGTGTTCATCTTGCAGTAAATTACAGTAGTCTAATAGGGTAATAACCTCTTTGACCTGGAATACCATTTAGCTACTGTTGGTGACTTATTGTTTTCATAAATTGCTATCAGGGAGCCGGGAATCCTTTTTTAGCTTGTTCCCCCTGCACACTCTTGTGGCCCTACTAGACCTCTTTGTTATCAATGGCAGTTCGGACGTTAGTGTTGAGATGTTAGTGTTGGTCAGTGCTGCAGACGAGTGAGATGTTAGTGCTGGTCAGTGCTGCAGACGAGTGAGATGTTATTGCTGGTCAGTGCTGCAGATGGGTGAGATGTTAGTGTTGGTCAGTGCTGCAGATGGGTAAGATGTTAGTGTTGGTCAGTGCTGCAGACGAGTGAGATGTTAGTGTTGGTCAGTGCTGCAGACGAGTGATATGTTATTGCTGGTCAGTGCTGCAGATGGGTGAGATGTTAGAGTTGAGATGTTAGTGTTGGTCAGTGCTGCCGACGAGTGAGATGTTATTGCTGGTCAGTGCTGCAGACAGGTGAGATGTTAGTGTTGGTCAGTGCTGCAGATGGGTGAGATGTTCGTGTTGGTCAGTGCTGCAGACGGGTGAGATGTTAGTGTTGGCCAGTGCTGCAGACGGGTGAGATGTTAGTGTTGAGATGTTAGTGCTGGTCAGTGCTGCAGTCGGGTGAGATGTTAGTGTTGGTCAGCGCTGCAGATGGGTGAGGTGTTAGTGTTGGTCAGTGCTGCAGTTCGGAAAGGTGAGATGTTAGTGTTGGTCAGTGCTGCAGATGGGTGAGATGTTAGTGCTGGTCAGTGCTGCAGACGGGTGAGATGTTAGTGTTGAGATGTTAGTGCTGGTCAGTGCTGCAGTCGGGTGAGATGTTAGTGTTGGTCAGTGCTGCAGACGGGTGAGATGTTAGTGCTGGTCAGTGCTGCAGTCGGGTGAGATGTTAGTGTTGGTCAGTGCTGCAGATGGGTGAGGTGTTAGTGTTGGTCAGTGCTGCAGTTCGGACAGGTGAGATGTTAGTGTTGGTCAGTGCTGCAGACGGGTGAGATGTTAGTGCTGGTCAGTGCTGCAGTCCCACTGGACATGTCATGAGCACAACCTGGGACACGTCAACAGATACCAGAATGTCTCTCTTCCTCTGTCTCTCTCTCTCTTTCCCTCTCTCTCTCTCCCTCTTTCTCCCTCTCTCTCCCTCTCTCTTTTTCGTACACCCAGCATACGACACAGACTGCCAACAGCAGATTCAAGAATCGGATCCGGGCCGACCGATCATCGGTGCATGGTGACGTAACTGCTAATCCATCAAGCCTGCGTAAAGTCTCCTCCCTCAACAGTACCCTGCAGGACGGTCTTGGCACCGTGTGACATGGCCAAACCAATCAGCTTACGGCGCTTGATGGCTATGAGGAGGGGTTCCCAGCGACCCGCGGGGCTCTTGACCAACATCAGGACATCTGGCTTACCTGCTTTAAATAGGGAGACTAACAGGCAGGGAAGGGTCTGCAGAGGATCACCATGGCGACCTCCAGCAGCTGGCAGGTCTGGGCCGGATCAGAGGCAGCACTGGGCCAGAGGCGGACACTACCGTGGGTTGTTTGTTGTGCTCTCAGCATGATTTGTGTTTGCAGTGAATTAGCAGGCAAGACGCAGCCCATTAAAAACACAACAGCGCAGCTATCAGCCCAGGAGGGTGTGTGTGTTGGATATGTGTGTGTGCTGCTGCTATTAGCCCAGGAGGGTGTGTGTGTTGGATATGTGTGTGTGCTGCACTAATGGCCACAGATAGAGCATGTTTTCACGCACACATTCACACACGTACAAAACCATGCACACACACACATTCACACACGTACAAAACCATGCACACACACACACACACACACACTATCGTGCAAAAGTTTAGGGTCACTTATTTATTTGTTTTCAAAGGAATTCCTTGACGATTTTATTAATGGGCTGCGTCTTGCCTGGTAATTCACTGCAAACACAAATCTGATAACAAAACACACACACATACACACATACGCGTAGCAGTATTAGCAGGGTAGTGGCTGGTGAATTTAATCACATAGCCTGTCAGTGGCACAGTTTCTATTTCAACCCTGCACACACATCTATACAAGCTATACACATATACTCAGTCAAGAACACACTGTACACGCACAGCACATACTGTACACACATTTGTGCGTGCACACACACACACACACATATTCACACACGCACAGCACATACACACACATATTCACACAACCACAAGCACCAGGTGGTGTCTGAGGCGCTCCTGTTGATGTCAGAGATGAATCCAAATCAAATCATAGCTGTTGAAAAAAAGCATAGCAATCTGATTTCACTGATCACTGATTTCAGATCAAAGGTACCCTTTTTTGGTTTATCTGTTGACGGAGAGAAAATGCCCTCGGAGTTCAGCACGTCTCCCAGCGTGGGGTCTAGATGGCCGAGGGGTGTAGAGGAAGGCAGTCTTACTAACCTCAATGCCAGACCCAAATTTACTCACTGGAGGAAATATAATCCCTAGATGCAATCTCTCCATATGTCACTGGCGGATGATCATTCATCATTGTTTCTTGTGTGTTTGTTTGTTTGTTTGTTTGTTTGAGTGGCCTGTGAGTTAAGCATCTTTCTTAGCCGTGAAGTTGCACAGTCAGTCATCAGGGAGAGGCAGTGTGTGTGTGTGTGTGTGTGTGTGTGTGTGTGCATGTTTGAGAAATTGTGTTTTTTTTCCCTTGGTGTTCAGATGTGTCTGTTGTTTTTGGATGTGAGTTTGACTTTTAGTGAGTGTGTGTGTGTGCGTGTTTGTTTTTGTTTGTACGGGGAAAAGGCTAACTGCAGGGATATCCACAGCTTCCACCTGCCCTAGAGATTAAACAGACAAATCTGCTAGGTCCAGCCAATAAGCCCTCGGAGTACCACGCCAACCATCTCCATAGTGACACTACAGGGAGGCCGGTTTCCACTGGTGACACAAGAAATAGAATTATGTCTTTTACTTCTCAAAATAGGGTCCCTTTATGAAAAATTATTTCTCCCCTGGCAGGTCGTAGCTACTGTACATGGCATTACATTTTCACATATCAAACATATCAAATTATTTTGACACCCGATGAAGTAGACAAATCTCACACTAAGGCAGAAAAAAAGAAAAAGCCTGACCATATATGGTTCACAAATCTATCAAAACTCTCTGTACTCTGCTCTGATGACATGATACTGACTCCACCTCTGTCTTCAGAACCCAAACCAGTCAAAGCAAACATCAGTTCCATAGTTTTTTTTTTTCCAGCTCCTGTCCTGCAGCACATCTAACATAGGTGCAGTGAGTGCTCTTGTTGCCCCTCTGGACTCGGTAAGCAGGAGTTTCCTGGAATCATCAGTCTGCTCTTTGGAAAGCACTGGCTCATTTATCCCCATTGAGACATACATCAGATAATGCACCAGCGACATGCACACACACACACGCAAACACACACATGCACACACACACTTGATTGAGACATACATCAGATAATGCACCAGCCACATGCACACACACACACACACATACCCACACATGCACACGCAAACACACCCACACGCAAACACACACACACACACTTGATTATTCTCCATTCTCCACAGTGGAACCAGGTCACTAATCTACAATAGAGGAGAACCTCAGAGTCACTTCATAATTACTGTAATCCACATGAATTGACCTCCCCTGATAATAAGCAGTATGACTCATAATACTTCAATGCCCTCCTACATTTTAATAGGTATACTTAGATAGTATGAAGGTGTAGCATGCTGTTAATGTCCATTCAGATTGACTGATAAGATCAGATGTCTGACTGTGGTTCACAAATCCATCAAAATATGTTCATTGCTCGTTAATATGGAAGTGTTTGTGTACAGTACTTGCACCTCCATCCCAGAGAGAGAGAGAGAGAGATGCACACACACACACACACATACACACACTTGACCATGTCGGATGTGGTTTGAGGCTGGCCTTAACAGATGGGCGAGACACGCTGGCCTTATCTCTGACAGCACGGACCCACACTCCCCACTCACCTTGAGAAGTAATTCTGCCGATCAATATTTACTGGGAAAGAAGATGGAGCGAAATGGACAAGCAAGTGGAGCAAGTACACACACACACACACACACACACACACACACACACACACACACACACACACACAGAGCACAGCTTTACACAAGCACCAACCAGCAGAATATTCAATGCTTTTCCCAATCCTTTTGTTTGCTCAAACTCGTATTCAGTGGTGTCCAATGTAGCTACTGTATAAGAGTTTAACAGGAAGTCATCAAAAGATTGCCATCTACTGTGATGTTCAGACTATGTTCAGACTATATAGTCCATGAGCCAGGGCCCCAAATTTGGGTCATCGGTATCATCTGGGGGGACTAAGTCTCATAGTGATTTTTGGCAAGGTATACACCCCTAGTACTAGAAAAATCACGATAGCAGTGCAGGGGTGGTAGCGAAATCACTTTTTTCAGCTCATGAAGTTACTAACCCCCTAAGATAAATTCCATTTTTTAAATCTGGTGTATATCTTGTTTCATCTCATGGTAGGGATATTGTCAATATTCTATAATATAGTGCTTGGTATCATTGGAAAGGGGACCTTTTAGGCTTTCATTTAAGACCAGTGCTGAATCTGTCTGACAAACACAGACGTCACATGACTTTTTTAAACCAGAAATAACACATATTTTCTCACAATTTCCGCCTAAATTGTATGCTTTCTTTTATCCCTGTGGCTTGAAAGAACACCAGGGACACAAAACTCAACAACTTCAATACTCAAGGCACTTTGATGATTCAGAAAATGTACAATATATACAATATAGCCATACTATTTATTTGTGAGAGAGCCTTAGTAGCCAGCACAAGTCTTCAAAATAGAATGGAGCCAATAGAATGGACAAATAGAATACCCTATTAGTCCAGGGCCAAATGGCCTAGTTTTTGAGATACCTCCACCCAATCATGTTTTTTTATCTTTGATATGTCTAGTTTATGAAATTGGTTGTTGTATAAAAATATTTTACTGCACAATTAGTTTTTTGGATGGTATTTGAATCCTCCCCAAAACCGGATGTTGTGAAAATTTCGGATTGTGCAAGAAGGACATTATTTGCTTTGTCACATATATCTTTGGAAGTAATGATCAGAAACTCACCAAATTTGGACTGTACGTTCCCAGGTAGTTGGCCTATACAATGAAGTGATAAATTAACAATTTTTATTTAACACACACACACACAGACAAATCACAAAGGGGGTCTGATCAGATTTAGAATCGTAGAGGCCTCAGATTTGGTGGCCATTTATAAAAAAATATCTGACAAATATGGGTATTGTTAGGTGAAAAGAGATTGAAATCAGAAGCTAACAACTCAACAGTTAAATATTATACCATAAATCAATGTCATTTTTCACACACTCATGAACATAGCCCTTAAATATATAAATAATTAAAAAATATATATAAATTTTGGCTCCTGCAATTGTATCATATGCAAGGTCATGTAGTGTGACATTTTTATCCAAAGTGACAAAAAAGGGAACAATAAAGGTACAGTGTGACTAGTTAGTGCAGCAATAAGCACTACTCGTAGAATGGGATGACCTTTCAAGCAAAGTTAAGTCAAGGGAAGGAGAAGAGACATAGTCTAGTGGTAAGTGCTAGATTAAGCATGCCCAATTGTTTGTAGTGCTAGCAGAGGAGGTACCCTCGAAAGAGTTGGGTCTTCAGGAGGTTATTGAAGATAGTGCAGCACCCACCTGGGTGATGCACGGCAGCCATTATGCGCCAGAACGCTCACCACACACCAGCTTGAGGTGGAGACTGAGGGAGTGTATGAGCCAATTACAGTGGGGGATGATTAGGGGGCCAGATTGAATGAGCCAGGTTGGTAATTTAGCCAGGACACCGGGGAATCCCCTACTCTTTGCGATAAGTGCCATGGGATCTTTAATGACCACAGTGAGTCAGGACCTCGGTTTAACGTCTCATCCGAAGGACCGCATCTCTAACTGTACAGTGTCCCCGTCACTGCACTGGGGCATTGGGATTGATCTTTTTGGCCAGAGGGAAGAGTGCCACCTACCCAGTAAACAAAATAAAGTCCTGGCGACGTCCCCTAAAGGTCCCCTGGCGAACGTCACCTCCTCGACATTGTGTAGGGTTCCCTTTACGTCCCGCGGACCTCTGTTCGGGAGGTCTAAAAGACGTCCACGAGACTTTGAGAGGACGTCCTGTAATGGTCACCGCGACGTTATGCGCGCAACGTTTATATTTCCGCGATGGTAAAAAAAAAAAAAAAAACCTGAAGCACGATTTGGTACGGTATTACATCCTGTAAGTCTCAGCATTGCTAGGAGAGAGGTAGACGGAACATGAACACGCATTAATGACTTGTTCTACAACTGCACAATCAACTTCACTGTGCTGCTTTCACATCTACGGTGTCATTTTCTTAATAAACTAATACAACGTTTTAATGGGCATATCCCGTAGCATATTGTTCAAAACATCATCAGGGTAGGCCTAGGCTAGCCTAAGATAAATTGGTCAAATCATATTGTTTCAAAATATTAAAAACTAATAATAGCCAAAAATACTAAATGAATCGCAATGCATGCTGGGAAGCAAAACTCAACATGAAATAAAGTACATGAAACATAACTAGAATGCATTGACGTTATATCCACTCGTTTTCTTGGACCTGTGATCAAACAGGGACAGCCTATAAATGTAAGCCTTCCTGAAACATTGCAGATAAAGAAAAATGTAGACTATCGTTTTCTCTAGGCTACAGAATGATGAATGTATGAATGCTCTTTGTAGCCAACTTTAAGATGAAATAAATAGATTCCAGATGTTTCTATTCTATATCATTGTTTTATTAATAAACAGTAGGCTAAGGCTCTGGTGAGGCAGAGAGCTTCTGCTCCTCGTTAGAAATCTCATCGGATATGTGCACTCTTTGCTGTTTCCACAAGGAGCTGCTGTAACATCGGGGACAGCTAGGCCTATGCGTGACACTTTTAAACGCGAGCATGCGTCAAATAAATTACAATGACATTTAACCCTTAAAGGTGTAGGTTTTTGTTCCGCAACAATTGAAGGTTCTAAAATTCTATGTTGAATTCAATGAACCCAGATATTCTTTAGAATGTTAATTTCTCAACATTCCCGTCACACCGGTGTGACGGTACTCCTTTAAGGGTTAAACAAGTCATGAAGAAGCAGTATCCTTAATTCTTCTGCAATGTAGAGCTAGATTGTTTTGCTTTACAAATTAAGTAGTCACTTCTGTTGCTAGACAACCCTAAACAAATGCTACGTGGTCTGTTTTTAACATTTAGTTTTATTGCATCGTATTCAGCTCCAAAAGACGGTTCAGTCCCAATTCTGCCGTGTGTGTTTCTGAAAATAAAACAGATAATAAGTGCGTGACTACGTTAAATAAACCACTGCCTATTTAGAGCATGTTACATGCATCACGTAATGACAGTTATCTGAGGAAATGCGCATTGTAGGCTAAGCTAGAAGCTAAGAACAGCGTATTTGCTAACATTACACCAAGCATCACATCAGCTAACATTTTGATAAAATCCCTTCCCTAGTTTGTAACGTTATACATTAACGTTAAACTCAAAATATATGTGCTACATAATTCAGCATGTCTGCATATGCTGAATTATGTAGCACGTACATTTTGAGTTTAACGACATGCTGAATTATGTAGCACATACATTTTGAGTTTAACGTTCACAACCCTTTTCCCAGTTTATGAAGTTGTGCGTCTATGAGCAAAGTAGACATATGGTTCTACTTTGCTCATAGACGCACAACTTCATAAAATGTATGATATGTTGCCTTAAACTATGGTAGGCTAATGCAGCTACTGCTAGAGACTAGATAGATATATACTTTAGTCATCCCCAGACGTGTAACGTGAAGTCGTGCATGGATGATGTCTCCGTCCTGCAGGCGGTAGCCAGAGCGCTCTCAACTCCGCTGCCATGTGTGAATAAACAAACGTCCCCCCCATGTCCCCGGTATAACGTTATTGTCGGGTCCTTAGGAGGTATTTGAAATGACCAATTGCAAATTCAAACCAGTAAATTGTTGAGCCAGAGCTGCCCATGTTTGAGAGTATGGAGAGAAGGAATACAGTGGCTAACCGTACCATAGGCTGCTGATAAGTCAAGCAGGATGAGGACTGAGCACTGATCTGTTGCTCTGGCTTCTTTTAAGGCTTCTGTCACAGAATACACAATGTCTAGCAGGGCTGAACACAGCCACCTCCCTAAAGTCCCAGTGACCATCAAAGCAGCAGACATCCAAGAAAGGGTCTCATGCATGAAGAACTGGACAGCACCTGGACTAGACATGGTCCATAGCTACTAGAGAGTAACCTCCCTACATGAGCGCCTGGCCACACATATGAACCAAATACTGAGTGATAGAACCCACCCTGGATGGCTGACTGAAGGGTAAACAGTCCTGATCCTGAATGACCCCCAGAAGTGGGCAACCCCATCCAACTACAGGCCAATAACATGTCTCTGTACAATGTGGAGGCTCCTCTCCGGCATCATAGTGGATGTGTGGTAGAGTACCCGAGTGGTGAAGGAGAAATCAGGCAGAGACAGCAGGTTAAAGGTCTCTTATGGCTAGGCTACATATACCACTATATATAGCAGGTCTCTTATGGCTAGGCTACATATACCACTATATATAGCAGGTCTCTTATGGCTAGGCTACATACCACTATATATAGCAGGTCTCTTATGGCTAGGCTACATACCACTATATATAGCAGGTCTCTTATGGCTAGGCTACATATACCACTACCACTATATAAAGCAGACCTGACCGCAGGACTCACACCACCAGTCCCTTACCGTGCGTCACAAAACTTTGAACCCTGCATAGAGAAAAGCCGGCGTTCAAATGGCCAATTAACAAATTACTTCCGCCGACACCGGTGAAGTCTAAACACCCAAAACGGGCACACCGCCCTTACCTGGCGGACATCTAAAGCAAACGTCATGACATCAAAAATTACCACAGCACTAGGTGTGGGCGATATATATCGTCTGTGATAATATCGTGATTATTGTTTTAATGATGTGCAAATTTACATTATCGAGTATTTAAATTACTTATGGGGAAATAACACTCGAAATCAGGCATTGAAACCTTATACATTCACTAAATCCAGGAGGTGTATGCGAGAGAAGCCCCTGGCTGCTGCAGAGCAAGTGTCACATGATCGCTAGTGGGTCCACGTTGTCACACGCACACCTAATGTTTATTTTGTGCAGCTAGACTACTTGGGATTTTGTGCAGCTACTTCAAGTAGCATTGATGAGACAGTCACGTTTTTTCCTACATGGTATTTTATGGAGAGAAAACATTAGCCTTTGAGTATTTTAATAGTCAGTTGTAAGCAAAGAACTCTTCTCATGTAACCTTTTTGTAAACGGACTGAAGTTCGCTCTAAATATCTACGTTTATCGATTATGCTAACCGTTAGCATCTTTATGGGATTTCTCATATACATTAGCCATAAGCTAACGCATTAGTTTCTATTCTGTAACTTGGAATGCTAGCCTACATGATTGCAAAACATCGAAGGAAATAACTGAGATGCACTCTGTTGGTCTGCTTCATTTTACAGAGAATCCTAAGTAAAGGTTTTTGAAAGGAACTTCAGCTTCAGACTTCTCGTGTCATTGCCACACACTCAAGTGGGGGCAGAATTGGAATGTGTCATAGAGTGACAATGCATTGGTTGATTTGGTTAAAAAGTCACAGGTTAGGTTATTGGTTATTATTGTATTGATGCTATTCATAAATAATGAGCTGTAAAGTAACTCAGACTTTTACAAAAAATGTTTTAAAAGATATCGACTAATTATCGTTTTCGTCAAAATCACAAAAAATACAGAGATATTATTTTTTGTCCATATCGCACACCCCTACAAAGCACACCCCCAAAAACACACATGATCAAATATTAAAGCAACACCAAAGAATTGTTGTACCTTAAAATAATGTTTCCAGGGTCCAGGGTAACAGGGTGAATGGCACTTCTGCATTCGCTTTGCGGCCCTCTATCGGCTATAACCGCACTATGTAAGTTTGCCAGATCGGGTAGCGGATCTGTAGTTCGATGAAATGAGACATAAGAAGCTACAAATTTGACTTGCATGATGTTGCAATACATCGTAATTTCATAAAATCATGCAACATATTCTACCTTGTCTATGGACATCGTTATTTGCAAAGCAGTTGCTGGATAAACAAATGGCGTGTGTGCGACAGAGGAAAAGTTATTTGGTAAGCAATGCTCCTCGCGCGCAAAGGAACGCACCCAACACATTGAACACGCACAAATAATAAATTCATGAAATTGACATAACATACATCATTAATTAAATAATAATGAAAGAACCATAGTGCAATGTGCTGCTGAGGCGGCACATCATCACAGGATATGATGAGTGGGCACATCAGACAATACATGAGTAGAGCACAGAAAGGGATTGGCAATAACACCCAGGGTAGACAGACCAACCTGTGACACTGCCTGGATTGACTACAAGAAAGCCTATGACTCAATACCACACACATGGATCCTGGAATGCTTGGAACTCTACAACATCAAAATGACAAGAGCCTTCATCAAGAACTCCATGGTGCTGTGGAAGACAACCCAAGGCCAACTCTGAGTCCATTGCCAAGGTCACCATCAAGTGCAGGACTCTACAGTGCGCCCATTTCACTCGCACATGCGAGTAAAAATGAGGCCGTGCGAGTGCAAAAAAATATTTAGGCGCACTGGTGCGAATGACTTCTAACCATGTCAATGTTTGTCTACAAAATACACCGCAACATCGAGAAACATTACTGGTGCAAACCATAGAATCACGTCGCAAATGCAGCATAAAAACTACACCTCCCATCAACGTTAGCAGTTTCGCGTTGTGACTCGCTAGTAGTCGCTTCTATCAAATCCAAGAGCGCGCAGAAAAAGGGGAAAGTTAGACTAGCCAGCCAAGATGCAAAGATGGAAGAAATTAGTTCTTCTATCCACCGAATTCTTTGGATATAAGAGGAACAGGATGAGATTCTGAGAATGCAGTGAGAGAAGGAAAGGTAACCTAACATGCCTTTTAGCCCAGTTGACGTATTGGCTGCAATATGCAAAATATAGCTGTAGCGAACGAACCGGCACAAAAGTACCCTCCCGTAATACTCCCATTTTATTCAAAGATAGAACGCTACTGACAACTCCAGGCTTCCACGCATGTATGTTTGTTTACACCGAATACAAGTGCAAAACGAAAGTAGGCCTAACGTTTGCCTACTGCCCCCATCAATGCAGATATTTCAAATAAAAACTAAAAGTATAAAACATATATCCTTGATTAGCCTATGTTGGGTTTTGTGGAAGAGAAAATGGACTGTTTTAGTAGTATTAGTCTTATTAGGCAGTATGCAGTCAGATAGGTCACCATGGGCATATTTGGATTAGCTATAGATGGATTCACAAATAAATAAATTAGCCTACATTTGGCAGGATACTTGATATACAGGCTAAATGCAAATATGGCAATGTATTATATTATTTTACATTAACAAAATGTAGGAAAATAGAACAGACTGAAAATAAAGTAGGCACTGATCTTTAAAATCCTGTTTCCTGCAGCCTAAATGTTGTCATTGTATATTGTTGTCATTGTTGACATTGTTGTCATTGTATATTTATATATTACAACACAACTACCTCTATTTTTTTTATATATATGTCCTATATTTCTATTTTGATACATACATGTTCTATATTTCAGTCTTGCACTTTAATTTAATGTTTATTGTCTATGGCTATGTCTATAGTATGTCTATGTCTGTATTTAAAGCATGTCTATGTCTGCATGGGAAAGTAAGAAACGAAATTTCAATTCTTTGTATGACCAGTGCATGTAAAGAAATTGACAATAAAAGCCGACTTGACTTGTCAGTCATTCTTAATATTCGCAATTGGTGCACTGGCATGTTTAACTGTTAGCTGCAGTATAATGTTAGATTATGTGTAAGTTAAGTACAGAACTGACTGTGCTCCCAATTTTTTGTCTGTGCTCCTAAATATTTTAACTTGGGCGCACAAGTGCTCCTGAAAAAAAATGTTAGTGTAGAGCCCTGAAGTGCGATATATACCAAGGGGATGCTCTGTCACCACTACTGTTCTGCATAGGCCTAAACCCCCTGAGCCAGATCACTGGCAAGAGCGGCTACGGCTACAAACTGCAGAATGGAACCACAGGATCTACAGTAGTGACATCAGAATGACATTCAGGCTAGACAAGTGTGGCAGGATGGTAACAAAGAGAGGTGGTCAGAACAGAGGGGATAACACTACCAGAGGGCAACCTAGCAAATGTGGGGGACGGCTACAAATACCTTGGAATGCCACAGGCCAATGGGAACCAAGTGGACGTAGCAAAAAAAGGTGCTTCTGCCAAGTATGTACAGAGGGTGAGATAGGTCCTGAATAGCCAGCTGAATGGGAAGAACAAGATGCAGGCCATCAACAGAAACACCTTACCTGTCATCAGGTACCCTGCAGGCATAATAACCTGGACAAAGGAAGAGATAGATGCCATTGACATCACAACAAGAAAGCTCTTCACAATGCATGGAGGGTTTCACCCCAAGTCCAGCGTCCTGAGGCTGTACACTAAGAGGACTAATGGGGGCCGAGGACTAGTGAGTGTCCAGGATGAAAGTGAGTACAAGATAAATAGAGGCTGGGGCCTACCATGCAAGGCAAGATCAAAGGTGCACGCTGTGTAAGGAAGCCCCTGAGACAGTCCAACACATAACAGCGTGATGCAAGATGCTGGCAGGCAAGGCATACATGGAGCGCCATAATCAGGTGGCTGGGATAGTATATAGGAACATCTGTGCTAAGTATGGGCTGCAGTCAAAATGGGATACACCTCCAAAGGTGGTCAAGAATGACCAAGCCAAGATACTGTGGGATTACTTTGAATCTCCCCTTGGGGATCAATAAAGTATCTATCTATCTATATCTATCTATCTATCTATCTATACATTGCTTATATATGTCTTCATGAAAACACTACATTTGAATTAAATCTAATAGCAAAGTACTGTATCTTCAAGACAGCACTACCTTTGAATGAAATCTATAGTATCTCCTTCCCATTTTGAATTTGCACTTTTCTTATCCTGTTCTGCATTGTCTTGCAGTTTAATTTAATTTATGTAATGCAGTGGAATTTAAAATAAACATGGTTATGTCATATTTCGTATTACCTTTTCAATGTCTACATTCCATGTATGTTGAAGGGTATGTTTTTGCTACATACTCATAAAAAATAGTTAATTTATCACTTCATTTTATGGGCCAACTACCTGGGTACATACAGACCAAATTTGGTGAGTTTCTGATCATTACTTCCAAAGATATATGTGACAAAGCAAATAATGTCCTTCTGGCAGAATCTGAAATTTTCACAAGATCCGGTTTTGGGGAGGATTCAAATGCCATCCAAAAAACTAGTTGTGCAGTAAAATATTTTTATACAACAATCAATTTCATAAACTAGACATATCAAAGATATAAAAAACATGATTGGGTGGAGGTATCTCAAAAACTAGGCCATTTGGCCCTGGACTAATAGGGTATTCTATTTGTCCATTCTATTTGCTCCATTCTATTTTGAAGACTTGTGCTGGCTACACAAGTGTAATTTAAGGCTCTCACAAATAAATAGTATGTTGAGTTTTGTGTCCCTGGTGTTCTTTCAAGCCACAGGGATAAAAGAAAGCATACAGTTTAGGCGGAAATTGTGAGAAAATGTGTGTTATTTCTGGTTTAAAGAAGTCATGTGACGTCTGTGTTTGTCAGACAGATTCAGCACTGGGCTTAAATGAAACACTGTAAAAAGTTTAACGTAAAATTTACAGCAACTTGCTGGCAGCAAATAACCAGCAAGTTGCTGTATTTCACTCTACAGTACACCTACTGTATATGAAATCACAGTACCTATGCCTGATACTGTAAATGCAAACTACAGTAGTACTACCAGTGCTGTAATGTATACAGTATTGAATTGTCTACCGTATTTTTAATCACAGTACTTATGGATCATACTGTAACTTAGTACAGTAGTAATACCAGTGCTGTAATATTATATACAGTAATTTTGGGAAATTCATATCCTGCTTTATCTACAGCCAGGATAAATTTCACTAGGCCTAGGTATGGTTTAGGCTACACAAACTTGCATAAATAACCATTGACAACTTGTTATCAGTTTGAAAAGCAAGTACATTTATTCACTTTTTTTCCGTTTAGAAATTCTCGTGTGCTGCATCCTAACGTTAGACCAACGGTTGCAGTCAGCCTGATCCACCACCAGTAGCAGAGTGAAGCAGCACCTAGCAGAAATAGAAGAAAAAATGATAAACAGTGTTAGATAACAATTTTCAACTGAAACTGAAGGCTACTTACCAGTGAAACTTTAGAATAATCATTTATATATATATACTGTATGTTTTTTGAGTTTACTGTCAAAATGCCAGGCTGAAGATGGTGTTAGCATAACTCAGTTTCGCAAGGTATATTTAGCTGCTAACGTTAGCCAGCTGGGTGAGCTCATTGATGATGTTTGCTTGCAGCAACACATAGATATATGTACTGATTACGATGAGTTAACGTTACATAAGTTAGCTGGTAGCAGCTAAACCTCCACGTTAACGTTAACCAGCAGCACATCATCTTCAGCCTAACATTGTGACAGTAACATACTAGGCCTAGCACTACTAGCGAATGTTTTATATAAATTATATGAATATAATAAACTGTAACTTACTGAGAACTAAGGTAGGCCTAATATAAACGAGACTGCCAAAACGTTAACGTAACATAAAACATTAACGTTAATGCCACCTTCACAGCAACAGCAACTATGATAGCTAGCCTAACATTACTTACTTAGTTGATCCAACAAGCATGGATGAGTTTGTAAGTTAGACAGTACAACGTACATAGACTGTACACATGCCCGAATTTAATGTAGTACAATTTCACAATGAAACATTAACGTTACATAAATAAATGCTTGCTTACCATTAAGGTGGAGCTGCGAACTTGAGTGCTGAACACCGTTGGTCTGACTGACTGAACTGTTGCTCAAAAATGATCTCCCGCCGCCGGACAGTTCAAACGTCGTCGCGCGGTGCACGTCAAAATTTCCCAGTAAACCATAAATCCATGACTTTTCAATATCTTTTCAAAATGATGATTTGGATGTAAAATCAACATAATATCAATGTCACCTTGCTATCTGGGAGCTTAACTTTGTATTTATGTGCAAAAAGAAAACAGAAAACCCCAACTGATTTTCCGCCATGTTTTTTCAAAATTTTCAAAAAGCTGACAAGTGAGGGAGGAGTCAGATTTATTACTGTGTTATGATTCGCAGCAAATTTTTATTACTGTAGTTTGACCATTTTTGACCATAATTCATAGCGAAACTACAGCAACATACTGTATTCACAAATACAGTACACATTTTTCTCAAAAACAGCAGTGATGCTGTGAAAATCACAGAATCTTGTTACAGTGAAGCCTAAAAGGTCCCCTTTCCAATGATACCATATTATAGAATATTGACAATATCCCTACCATGAGCATAAACAAGATATACACCAGATTTAAAAAACGGAATTTATCTTAGGGGGTTAGTAACTTCATGAGCTGAAAAAAGTGATTTTGCTACCACCCCTGCACTGCTATCATGATTTTTCTAGTACTAGGGGTGTATACCTTGCCAAAAAACAATGATAGCTTTTTTTCCCCCGATGATACCGATCAACCCCCCTGGCTCATGGACTAATAGGAGAGGAAGAGAGGAGAGGAAGGCTAGAGAACAGCAGGAAAGGGCAGAGTAGAGAAGTTCAGCTGTCTGTTGTGATGCTGCCAGAGGCTCTCTCTCTCTCTCTCTCCCCTCCCTCTCTCTCTCATCATTGCTGTGTACATCATGTGGTGTTTGATGAGACACTCCTGTCAAACACACCATTCGCTCAAAGGGTCAGAGGTTATGTGTGAACGTCATGGCTACCAACCTTGGTGGTTATTAATGCACAGTTATTTCTGACCGCTCCTTGCCAGGACGAGAGGGATTACTGATAATAAGTGTCCCTATGTACGTAATAGCGCACAGTTAAACTAGTCGTTACCGTAGAACAAACCCACGAGGTGATAAGCACCTTATGTACGTAATAGCACACAGTTAAACTAGTCGTTACCGTAGCATAAACCCTAAGAGGGATTTCTGATAATAAGTGTCCTTATGTACGTAATAGCACACAGTTAAACTAGTCGTTACCGTAGAACAAACCCTGACGAGGTGATAAGCCCCTCAAAAACAAACCATGGCCATTTGTCTCACACCAGCCATTTCCCATCATGCAACACTCCCGTGCATATTGTGCAATAGTGCATGATGGGAATTAGAGGTGGGTCGGTCGCGAACGAACTAGTTCGTTCGAACGGGTCTTTAAAATGAACGACCAGAACTGGTTCGCCTTTCCAGTTCTTGTTCGTTCTTTCGTTCGACGCTGAATCACACTGACCTAGTGCTGCTGTGAATGACTATGGCCCAGCTTCCTAAGGCGAGAGCCAAACCAATCATATGCTGTTTTCTGTATTGTTTCTAAAACGTTCTCATCGAATTAGCCAATGAGGCTTTTTTTCATGAAAGCATAGCAACCGCTTCCATGAAAAAAAAACAAATGGGCTAGTGAGACTAGTGGGAGAGCATACGATAAAAAATAATGATAATGGTTTACATTAACAACTCCATTTTGCATTTCAATATTGGCATTTACATTTAAATATCTGTCTAATGGTAAATGCATGCTGTCTTTGTATTTTCTGTGTCATGCCAGGTTAATAAATGTCTCTTCAATCTGTCTTGTTCGTTTGTTCGTTCTCACGCCAAGACCCCCCCCCACCTGTTTCACTGTCGTTCTTGTTAAGTCAGTCACTCGTTCTTGGCAGAGTGAAGCAGAAGAAGCAGAGTGATTATGGCTCTGTAGCCTAGGCAAAATGGGGACTTATTTTATATTTTACCAATTAAGTCCACAGACAAACATAACATTTAAGTAAACAATAAAAAGTAAATAAGAAGGCACAAACAATGTAGAAAGAAATAAGAGCAGCAAAATTGGGTTGAAATTGTGCAATTGTGCATAGACAGTCAATATACCTTTTCATCAATATAATCTTTCTGCCAAGCCTTTACACATGTTTGTCGGCATAGCCTACTGGGTCTTTGTTCCACAAACACATTTAAAAAAGAAATTAGCTGATCTAGCCGTAGTCTACTCTATTTACATTCAATATGTCAATTTAATGTCAAGGTGAATGAACACATTAGCTACTGCTGTTTTGTCTAAAAGTACACATAATCATTTAGTTGCAGCTATATTTGCCGCTACAATTACAGTGTTGTGTTGACCGTTTTCACAAACGAGGAGCTGAGAACCGGCATTCCATGATTCACCGCTGAACTACGTTGTAGGCTACCGGAAATGCGACTGAACGAAAGAACGAACGATTCAGAACGAATCATCTTGGTGAACTGAACGACGCAAACTGTGTCATGAGAACGAACGACAAAATCCACCTCTACGGGGATGTAAGCACTGTTCACTCTGCAGACGTCTGAAACACCAGAGCTGCATAAGAGGTCTTGCTTTTAATGGGCGTCATGGCCACCACTGGTCTCAGAATGTCTGCGTGACTGGGGGCTTTGTGTGTGAGTGAGTGTCTGTAACTGACAGCTTTGTGGGTGCGTGTGTTTCACTTTCACCCTCAGTAGCTGAAGAGATCCTTTGGTGTGAAGTCCTGGTCTATTTGATTACTGTCAGATACTCAATAATTGTGGAATGTGCTGAGTTATGCTCGAAAGAACATAGTAATTTACTTTCAGTCATCCAACGAGACTGGCAGCCACACAGGCACACACGCACACAGAGGCATACAGTACACACAGGTACACACACACAGGCACACACACACAAATACACAGTCGTACACACACACATACACACACACAGGCACAGACAGATAAAGGCATATACACACACACAAATACACAGTCGTACACACACACATACACACACACGGCACAGACAGATAAAGACATATACTGTACACACACACAAATACACAGTCGTACACACACACACACACAGGCACAGACTGATAGACACACACACACACACACAATTCCCGTCCCCACTCCCACTCTGTAGCACTGACTGTGTATAAATAAATGTATGGAGTCAGGGATTTCTCCATGACCAGCACTGCATGAAGAATGGCCTATTCTCGTTTTTCTCTCGTCTTAAAAGGTTTTTAAGAACTAATGTCCGTAGAAAATGAATGACTGGCTGACTGTACACAACACACTGTCAAACCTTCACTACTGGCTCCAGGGAAATGCATAAAGCATATACTGCAGAGGGGTGTGTGTGTGTGTGAAAGAGAGAGAGAGAGAGAGAATATGTTGTTTTGAAAGGTTGAAGGGCCAAGTGTGCTTTGTCTACAGTAAAAGGCATCTGGCAGCCAAATACACAATCAATACAAAACGGACATCTTGAGGATAGTACACTTCAGCATGGTGAAACTCTCCTGTGCGGCTTGATGGCAAGTTATCTCCCAGATAGCAGAATAATACAACCCCCCCTTCTCTTTCAAATGTATTCATGCTGTTGAATGTGTTAGAATTGTTAGTTAGCACACAGACCTAATGCTAAGACTTCATCCTTAATCAGGTTTAGGACATATTTTGCTGTGCTTCAAACCCTAAAATTGAAAATGTCAGTCAGTGTGTGTGTGTTTCAATGTGATTATCGCTGCGTCTGTGTGTGTGTGTGAGTGTGTATGTGCGCGGGTGCGTATCCATTACAGTGAAGGTAAATATATATATATAATATTGATTGTTGTAGAGAGGCTGTGTAACTAGGTACGACACCACATTAAAACGAAGCAGACATTTGATGAGAACTGGCCGCTGTCCACGGCCAAATCTACTTTTCCAAAACTATTTTTACAGCTCAATTACTCTTCAGTTACAGTATATTTCATAAGCAATATTTCTCAAAGCTTTGCCTCTTGAAAAGTTGTGCTATTGATGCTTGGGATTAGTCATCAGGCCGCAGGAAACAAAAATGGGCTCCTTCAGAAGTAATGAGGTGATAATTCAATATGTGAAAATGCCCTCACCTAAGAGCTGGACAATACAAATGATCTTCTCTGTTTGACTCTTTACAATGGCCAAGAAGACAATAGCCAAGACCCTTTCAACAAGAAAAACAAAAACAATGGTTGAAAGTTCTATTTTGTTCCCAATCTTAGATATGAGCTACACCAGGCGTGTAACTGAAGCGTTCCGTTCGCGATGCGTAAAATTCATTTTAAATGAATGGTCTATTTTTTTCGAATGTACGCGCCGCTATCACGTCTGGTGTAGCTACCTCCATTGATTATAGTGGCAGCTAATTGTTGCAGCAGATGCTATGTGAACGGAACGCTTCAGTTACGCGCCTGGTGTAGCTTCACTGTAAGGCGCGTAACTGAAGCGTTCCGTTCGCGTAGCGTCTGCTGCAACAATTAGCTGGCACTATAATCAATGTCCATAGACCAGTCTTTTAAAATGGATTTTACGCGTCGCGAACGGAACACTTCAGTTACGCGCCTGGTGTAGCTCATACCTAAGCCTACTTCCGCTTCATTAACCCTTAAAGGTGTAGGTTTTTGAACGTTCTAAGTTCCGCAACAATTGAAGGTTCTAAAATTCTATGTTGAATTCAATGAACCCAGATATTCTTTAGAACGTTCATTTCCCAACATTCCCGTCACACCGGTGTGACGGTACTCCTTTAAGGGTTAAGATAACATATGGAATGTTAAAACGGAAGCCTTGTGGGAACAACTATGATGCTGATAATGGAACTCATTTTGAAACAGCCAAGTTCCCAAATTGTAAATGGTCCAACATCTACTTACTTATTTCCGTTACTTAACACCACTTACGCACCTCCTGGACTTCTGATAGCGTTTACACACGTCTAAATTGTGTTTATCCACCTTTAAATATCATACCATTCTTAAACAATTCTAAATTAAGCTTATGCCATTTTACAATTGTCTATTCATATTGTTGAACCTAACTAATTTTATAGAGTTCAACCATATTTATTCCTTCTGGAATTAATAATGAACTTAGATTAATGTAGAAATTGAATAGTGATTGTGTGGCCTATGAGGGAACACCCAGTGATACCCTTCGTACCATCATGGTAGCCCATAACGCTGTGGTCAGGATACACACTGGTATACGCCTGGTACGCGTGGTCCGCCTGGTCACAGAATGTACAGTATAGTTTACCCACCTCTCTTTACCACTACACCCCTGGCCAGTTTCTAACGCCTTCCTCACGGACCCAACGGTGGCAGCTGGGAATTGAACCCTCATCTTCTCTGGCTACTGCCTGCTAGCTCAGGTCTTTAGCCACTATGATACCACCGCCCCTCCATCCAGTTTCCTATTGGGGACCTGTGGCGTAAGAGGTGAGTGTGATAACCACTACACTACGGAAACGAGTTCATCTGATCTAAACTCTACTCGACACAGCGCAGGGTCATTGTGACTGATAACCCGGTGAAGTTGTTTTATTCACCTCTACTGGTGCTCATTTGCGTCTGCTCAGGTAGGTCTGACAGTCTGAAGGTCATAAATATCCGAGAAAACAAAGGAAATGAACGAATCCCCCCCAGTGGACAGTAACATGGCGACACATTTACTGGCCTTTTGAAATCAGATGAAATGTCATTTTATGTTGTGTTTACAAGACATAGACTTATTTTTACTGTAACCAATATAGTATTTTTGTTGCTGGTGTAGAACAAGTTAGGAAAATAAAATTGATAGCAACCAGTTTACAGTACCCCTGTATGCTTCCTGGTATGAGTAGCCCACAGATCCATTTCATATTTGTATGTGAGTAGCTGTATCACATATTGGAATACGTGAATGACTGTATATTGTTTCTCGTACTGGTTTGGGATTTGCTTTTTATGAGAACTGTTTTGCCATTAAATTTGATCAAATCTGGTTTCAATCAACATTCTAAATCAATGTAATACTGGCAACGGCTTGTACAGTTATCTTCAATGAAATCATCACATACTGTATGTATTAACCTTCATATAACACAATTAAGTTAGCATATTTTATACAAGAGAGATACTCTGTGTTCTCACAGTAATCTTGATGAGCCTCTGATATATGCTGATCTGAAAAGGCTCCTCAGAATATATAAATATATATTTAGAGTGTATTAGAGAGGAGTTGTACAAACCCACGCTCAAACAAAGCACAAACAGTGCACAAACACAGAGGGCCCCAATCATTTCATTCCTCAGAATGAATGTTGCCATTGCGTATGACCTGTGTTTAAACCGGGCTTTTACAGCCGAACAAATGTACAGTAGCCGTCGTCAAGATTGATGACGGGCCCTAAAAACACTATTCAGGCCAATTGCTTTCATCATCAAGGTTTTTATCTATTTGCATATAAGCAGAATGGCCGATGAGCGTCAGGATTGATTGCACCACTTTAGACACCGTGGAGGAAACGCTGATGTAGTCCGCCATGGAGGAGGAGGAGGAGTTCCTGTGAGTGTGCAACTCCCGTCTAGTTACTCTCTCCCCCCCCCCCCCCGGGACTCTGATCTGTACTTAATCTCCACTCTCAGTCTCTTTTCCAGCTCTGTTTTATTCTCCGCTCCTGTCCTCTCCTCTCCCCTATCAGTTCCTCCCCTTTGCTCTACACTGCCCCCCACCTCCCTGCTAGACTTGTGTCCTTCTGTCCTCTGCATGGACGTCTCAGAAGGAGGATATGTTTTCTGTGCTAGACTTGTCTCCTTCTGTCCTCTCTGGATGGACGTCTCAGAAGGAGGATATGTTTTCTGTGCTAGACTTGTCTCCTTCTGTCCTCTCTGGATGGACGTCTCAGAAGGAGGATATGTTTTCTGTGCTAGACGTGTCTCCTTCTGTCCTCTCTGGATGGACGTCTCAGAAGGAGGATATGTTTTCTGTGCTAGACTTCTCTCCTTCTGTCTTCTACATGGACGTCTCAAATGTTTTCTGTGTGGCTAGTGTGTTGTTTGTCTGTCAGCAGGATATGGGAGGGTGTTTGATGAGGTGATTTTCATGAGGCTTAGAGAAGCAGGTGAAGGGTACAGGATAGGCCAAAGAAGAACCCAATACAATGGTGTGTCCATCAGAGCCACAGCCGTAATCCACACATTCACATTCATTAACATCAGCCATTTCACTTCCATGGCCACGGCAGGATAGCCTGGGTGTTCCCATGCTGCCTTGCGCGCAATTTGATTCACGCTGCTAAGGCAGCCTGGAGACCATGGAGCAAATTTTCGCCTGAGATAGGGAACCAATCACAGAACAGGTGGGAAAGCAAGACGATGATGAGCTATGCACAGACGCATTTGATAGACATCCGTGGCACCCAATAAACGGATCTGGGCATTTTTTTTTTCAAATACGAGAAAATGAACATTTGGTTCCCAGACCACGTCTCATTGAGAAGTGGTGGCGCTAGCCAGGCTAACGGCAGGACAGGGCGCTAGCCAGGCTAACGGCAGGACAGGGCGCTGGCCAGGCTAACGGCAGGACAGGGCGCTAGCCAGGCGAACGGCAGGACAGGGCGCTGGCGCTTGGCGGAGACATGCACTCTCCGCCGGTTCCTTTAGTCTCTCTTTCCTTTCATCTTTTCTCTTTGCCCCCCCCCCCTTTGTCCTGTTCCACGCACCTCTCATTTTGTCTACTCTTAGTTCCCTTATTTCTCTCTATCCCTTCTTTCCCCTAACATTTCTCTCCCTTTCCCTATTTCTGTCTTTGATGAGACACACACACACACACACACTCCTCCTCTTCCCTCCTTTCTATGACAGTCTATGACAGGCTGGGCCACTTGGCCTATAGGACGTGACCTCTCACCTCATCACCCCCTTCCCCTTTGCTGTTGGCCTTGTCGCCACCGGCAACCACACTCAGATTAATCACTGCGACAAGTGTGATGAATGAGAGCACTCGTGGCTTTCCCAGCATGCAATGGCAGAGCCCCGTAAAGAGCGGCATTAATTATTATTCATGGTGGCGCACGGGACAGCCAATCAGTCATGAGAATAGACCCCCGGCTCCCAGCACAGACCCCCCACCGCCCTGCCTCTGACTGCATGAGCGCTCCCACCGCCCTGCCTCTGACTGTATGAGCGCCCCCCCCCCCCCGCCTCTGACTCTATGAGCGCCGGCACACAGGAGGCTGCGCCAGCGTGTTATTGTGATTTTATATGCGTTTCCTAATGCATAAAATAAGCGCTGAAGGCTATGGGGTATTGGCAAGCAGACGTTCTAGTCATTAAAATGCTTTTTTAAAAATAGGTTCTTCTTCCATTCCGCTCCCAGAGACCTCGTTTACTAATGGAACGGACAGTTCTGAAGGAGAGGTTTGGGTCTCAGTCATTTCTAGCTTGGCGCTCTGAATTAAAGAAGAATTTGTGTGATTTGAATGCCTAAACATGATATGGTGGATTTGTTGAACATGGCAGACATTGCTAAGCACCCTGAAATATTTCCAATCTTCCTTGGGGATATGAAGGGGATACTAAAATGCTCTAACTTGGATGTATGTATCTGCAATCCAGAGTACAAGTAAGGGATAATGTATAGAACGCCGGTCATTATCGGGAAAATAATTCCTGACAAGGCAAACCGGACCCCGAAGTGCCAGCGGAAGGATATGGGATAAGTCCCTGAAGGGACTTATTTTCCTGATAATGACCGGTGTTGTATACATTATCCCGCTTATTATACGGCTACTTGGCAAAACGAAAAAATAAACTCCACGATATGTCTCTACATTTATTTGTTATCGTTTCGTCGTGGCTTTTGCTGAGAAACAAATAGTTTGCACGATACGCTGAACTTGAATCAAACATTCTTTAGAACACAGCTGATCAACCGTCTGCTTTCACTTTTGACTGAAGTTCCATTGCAAAAAGTGACCGGACTACCTGCGGAGTGATACTGTATGAAAGATGTTAATAAGAAGCACAAAACCCATTTTCCTTGACCGCAGTCTGTTATACAGAAATATCAGACCTTCGAATGTTGGGGAGGGGGCCATTCTAGTGAATGTAGCATTGTACAGCATTATGAAGAGGCGTGTAATACTGTACAGTATAACAGTGTGATGTGATGTGGTGCATTCTGTTTTTTTATTTTATTATATTGTGTCAGATAATGTTGCAACAGAGACACTAAGGTCAGATGCTACAATCTCTAATCATTAATTACATCCCGGTCCAATCTGTTGGGCGTGCGTTCCTTTCCATCTTCACTTCTAATTGGTTTCTGTCCCCTGGACACATGTATCTCTCGCTGCCCGCAGCCATGCGGCCGGTGAGCGCCGGAGAATCACTTCATGCCACCGCGTAATGAAATCAGCGGCTGATTGGCCAAGTTTAGCGCGTGGCACAGAGCCTCTGATAATTTGTCATTAAGGGGCTATCACAGGCGCAACCTGCCCTTTAATCTCCTTTCAAAAAGCACAATTGCCCGGGCATCAGCGCTCGCTGCGCCCCCCTGGCATACCGTGTTGGCAGGCTAATGAAAATCTTTTCTTTGATTAGTGGCGAAATTGGCTGTTGGAATGTGCCCTATTAGCTAATCCCCATTAGCACTTTCCATCAGCAGGCCAATGAGAGCAAACTGTGTTTGGGGCCTAAGTCTGAAATATATTAGTGTCCTTTTATTGGCTTTTGCTCTCTAAAGATCCTGGGCAGCTACTGTCAGATACATGAATGTCGTACAAGTGGCATTATGGGAGTCATAGATTATGTTAAATCATGCTGGTGGCAGGGTGGGTTGAGAGCAGAGAGAGGGGGAATGTTTCCTTTTCTAATCCACAACTAACCAGCTAACCAGCACTCAAACTTTCAGCGCTCTACCTTTCTCTCACAGCCAGAGAGATAGCTTGGCTGGTTGGTTGATTGATTGGTTAGCTGAGAGATGCTGACCAAGTGAATCCTCATCAGGATGTCAGTCTCGACACAGATATACACTTCCTCCGAAATGAAGCTAATGCACGCTACAGTGAGGGACCGGAGTGTTGACTTATTTGTTTGTGTTTTTGTGTGAGTCTTCGGTAGAGCCTTGCATCAGCCTGGGAGGGGGGGTTGGTCATTCTAATGGTTTGCTCTTTTCTGGCTCTCCATGTTTATTCAATGCCATGGCATGCACTGGGTCAAGTTTCCCGTTTCTGGGCCGTTTCTGACACGTGCTGAAAAGAAAGAAAATACAGCGAAAAAGAGATGCGAGGAGGGGGAGAGAAATGTGACACGGACAGAGAACGCAGGATGAAGCGAGAGACACAGAGAGAGAGAGAGATGAGGGATAGAGAGATTATGAAAGGGAAAAACAGAGAAAGAGATAAAGAAGTAAGTGGCTGAATTTGATCAATAATCCAGACGAGGGGGCAGCCGTGGCCTACTGGTAACCGGAGGGTTGCCGGTTCGAGCCTCGACCAGTAGGCACGGCTGAAGTGCCCTTGAGCAAGGCACCTAACCCCTCACTGCTCCCCGAGAGCCGCTGTTGTTGCAGGCAGCTCACTGCGCCGGGATTAGTGTGTGCTTCACCTCACTGTGTGTTCACTGTGTGCTGAGTGTGTTTCACTAATTAACGGATTGGGATAAATGCAGAGACCAAATTTCATTCAAAAGAGTATATATATATATATATATATATATATATATATATATATATATATATATATATAAGATGCAGGGCTCTCAAGTGTCACGCATTGAGCGTGACAGTCACTCATTTCAGTCTTTTGTCACACTCTCCCGCCACACATTGTATTTCTCACACAGAAAAACTATTTATATATTTAATATGCTGCGGTAGCGCCCAAAATGTCTCTGGCCGCGCCGCTCTCACTATGGAACCGGCAGGAATCAAGCGCATCTGTCCTGGAGTTGAGCCTGCCACTTATCAGTCAATCAAAAATAACGAGAGGTGCTACACAATAGCCAATCAGAAAATAACTGTATTGTATATGGGTAAGATTTAACGCAACAACCAATGAAAAACACGTATCCTGGAATTGTTGAACGTGAACCTGTTACCTACTTCTTCCAAGTTTCGTTCACCTTGGAGCTTCGAGCATCAGTTCATGGTTTCAGCACAGAGTAAGTCATCTTTTAATGTTACAACAAATCCACAACTTGTTTGACACAAACAATGACAACGTGACTGCTGCTATAGAGAATGTTTCCCAGATAATTAGCATCAGTTGTTCATGACTGTCTGTAACTTAGCCAACAGTTTCACAGCCTGTTCATTGACAACACTTGCTCAGAACAAGTAGCCTATGCCTAGTCATACTTTCGTTCACACGATGACTGACATATTGTCACATTCTAAACATCTCTCTCTCCAAATAGGATTAATCATTTTATTAGCACTAAACAAATTAAAGTGTATTGCATAGCCTATTGTTATAGGTCACTTTTAAAATCACGTCATATTATATAATTATATCCTGGCCGTGGATGCATTAATCATTGCATCTGTATTCAAAAATGTCGGGTAAAAAACAATTAAGCATCCTCTCATTCACCCTGAGAGGAAAGCCCCCTGAAAGGTCCAGGTTAGTGGATGCTCAGAGGTGGTGAAAAGGCCCATTATTGAAATGTCAGTGCCACGTGTCAAATCATTTCTTTTGCAGATCTGAGCAATTATAAATTATACTTTTGCCCCATTTTGACTTAGGAGGGCATTGCTCCTACATACTTTAGCCAATAATCAAACGTCTGCTCTCTTTTGGAAAGCTGAGACACTGTTGGAAAACAATTACAATAACTGTGTGATGTACTGTCACAAAGTTACAAAGGCTAGATTATTCTTTTATTTTTCTACCGGATAACAAGCATCTTTGAACTGACCACATTTCAGCCCTCTAGGTCTTGACTTGATATGACTTAAGTCCTAGCATTAGGTCTTGTCATGCTGTGCAAAAGTAGATCAATATAGAATGACAACATGAGTACTTTAGACCATTATTTGCCAAGGTATGCTCATGCACTTGGTAAAATGCCCTATGAAAACTCCCCATAGGACTTTGGGTTCTCCAAAATGCATACTGGCAATCAAATGCTTACTGCATATGAACCCCACATAAGCATAATCTTGGCCTCAAATGAAAGGTAATACTCTGAAGTTTCATGCTTGCATTTGGATTGTAGGCTACTTCAGGTTCTGATTTGACTACAGTAAATATGGAATAATTACAAAAAATACAAATCTTTACAATTTCTATTTCAATTCAATTGGTGTGTATAAGATGGGCTATATTTCTGCACAACTAATATTGGATCAACTGGTAACTGACCTGGGGCTGTATGCTAGCTGGTGATGCTAGTTGCGCGTGTAAATCCTCACACCCTTAACCTTAAGAACGCTTCTAACCGCTGAGTTGGAAGCCTGGGCTGTCGACGGGGAATGTCACTCTTGCCTGTCCTCAAAACTGAAGATGTGTTGCCTTCTGAGGGAGTGTGAAACTTTCATCAGACGCCCAGCAGTGCTGCCACTCATAGGCCTGGAGGGGGGATCATTATCGCCCTCACTGGTTTACGCCAATACACACGCACACCTCTCACACTGACAGAGAACCACACCTCTCACACACACCTCTCTCTCACACACACAGGCCTGGAGGGAGGATTATTATCGCCCTCACTGGTTTACGCTAATACACACACACACACCTCTCACACTCACACAGAACCACACCTCTCACACACAGAACCTTACCTCACACACACACCTCTGTCTCTCTCTCACACACACAGGCCTGGAGGGGGGATCAATATTGCCCTCACTGATCTACGGCAATACACACACCTCTGTCTCTCACACACAAACTAACTTTGTCTTGTTATTTCTTTAGGTAGAATCTCTATCCTGAAAATTCACCTCAATTTAATCCCCAAAGCGCACTGCAGTTATAAAGGTTAAACATAGTTGAGATGTATTTTAACAACCCGACAGGATTTTATACAAAGTTACATAACCCAAACCACAACACAAGCCAGAGTGTCTCATGAGCTCAAGCTAAGTCCATGACTCGATGCTGTCGCCATCCTACAGATTAACTAGGCTGTCTCGTTTGCTTGTCAGATGGGATGCCTCTGAATCCTTCCAGCCTAATGTCTTCGTAAGCTCCTACTAAGACTGCTACAGTAGCTATCTCTCTGCAAATTGTCTTCCTCAGCAAGTCTGCTAAAATGACATGCTGGACAAGCCAATGATAAACACTGTGTGAGTGAGGCCCCAAGATGTGCTAATGACCTGTAGTGCCATTAAAACACATACATTAGCAGGCCTACAATTCACTCAGCCTGAACGCCCACTAATGTAGCCTCACTGACTTAATGAGTGATGAGATCACATAATGCGGTGTCCTGGTTTATGAAATACTAGTGCATTGCCCGTTCGAAACATGCTGTTCATACAGAAAACATGCTCGCAGGTAGGCCTGCTTTGAAGATAGCACATTATCCACCTAAGCAGAGGCATCGCTAGCATTTGAAAACATTCGGGCTTTAGCCCACTGAATCTATAATTCCCATTTTGCCTGCTCTTGCTGCTCACTTTTGATGGAAACTCCAGCCTAATTTGGGCCACACTGATTGCATAATATTGACAATAAGCATACATTACGTTATCATGAGCAGTTGGCATTGCGTTGACAATGAAAGGATGTAATGACCTGTTGCTATCTTGACATTTGTGTTTGCTATTAAAAAATGAACTATAGGCTACTGCCTTGCCAGAGTGGAATATGTTTTATACTGACAAAGATGCGTATCATATGGACCATGTTATGCTTAGCTTAAGGCAGGGGTCTCAAAATCAAGGGCCGAATTACATTATTATTTTGACATCAGGTCACAGGCTGGAATTGGGCCCTTTTGAGACCCCTGGTTTAAGGAGAAGGAATCATTTAAGACTCACCAATTCCATCCTACAAAGACAAAGTAAGTATAGGCCAGCATTGTGTGGCCACGCTCCAAACTAGGCTAGTGAGTGCAGGGCGGCTGGTAGCGCTATTTAAAGGCACACTATGCAAGATGTTCACCTTTACGAAACCAATTTGATGGTACACAAACTTGTAATACATGTAAGCGAATCATTTACCTATCATAGTCATAGAGCATAGACTTAGCAAGTCCCTTCCGAGAAAACCAGTCATGCAACTTTAAAGGGCGGTGCCCCGCCAAATCTCGTGAGAATCGTGAAACATTATCTTGTCAGTTTAAAGCTCTTTGGAGATTTTTGCCTGTTGTTAATCCTTCACCTCCACATCAAAAGCATTGTGTACAGGAGCTAAGTCGCAAGAAGTTTGCTATTTACAACAGCAGAGTAAATACATCTCGACTCTAGAGGGAGCTCTACACTCGCCAAAAATACCTAAACCCAAAAACACTTCAAGTCCCTCATCATCATGGATGCCCAGTGAACACTTCTGCAAGACTTCAAGTCCCTCATCATCATGGATGCCCAGTGAAACACTTCTGCAAGACTTCAAGTCCCTAATCATCATGGATGCCCAGTGTGTGAACAGTCATGGATGCCATCCACATACTGTATGAAGGAGAATCCCAGAACCCAAATGTTTTCTTGCAGATGCTAAAGACCATTTCCACAGTTTTGTGCAAGTCTCGTGAAACTTCCAAATCAGCTAAGAAAATCTTACATCAAGATTGTGACAGGACCTATCATCATTGGGCTATGGATGTGTCATAGCAAAAAACAAAAACATTATTATTTATATTATTATTACCATGTATCAATACATGTTTTTGTATTGCTGTAAAAAAGAGGGGGGGAAAAAACTGGGCGTGGGCCTTTTGAGCTGGGTCTGGAGAAACCACCTTGCATGTGGTGAAGTGGCATGACAACCACTCATAGGCCCTTCTGAGTGACTACATGGGAGAGGTTACTGACGTTGAGAAGTTGGATGGCCAGAAAAAGGTGATGACCAAAGTCCCCCGCCTTGCTGTGGTCAAAGAATACAAGAACATGGGTGGGGTGGATCTGCTTGATTCACTGATTGCATTGTATCGAAACAAAACAAGGTCAGAGAAGTGGTATCACCTGCTGAGGTGGAGGAGAGATGTAACGCACACCAAAATGAGGTGCTGGCTACCGGTGTGTATAACTTAAGTAAGAGAAGGAAATAGGCGATAACGTTTCGGCCTACAAGGATCGCATGTATAGTGCATTCAGACAAAACAGACTTATGTAGCTTAGGCTTAGACTCATTGATTGGGATCAATTAGTCAGCTGATTACTATCCGAGACAAAACCCCATCGAATTGAGGACGGCATCAGACAGGTCGGCCCCAGGGTAGATCTCGTCATGGTCTGTAATAATAATAATAAAGGTACAATATGTTCTGTAGAATAAGACATTACAGTTTCTGTCCTTAAAGAACATCATACATAACATCTTTATCTCAAGTCACCAAATCACCTGCTGAGGTTCCACTTGCTGGATATGCCCATTGTGACTGTAGAAGTGGGAAGAGTATGGAACGTAAGAGAGGTTGTCCCAGTTACACAATTGCTGGCGAGTATGAGGCAAAGAAGAGAAGAGGACCCACTGCACCATCCCAATCCCTGATGTGCACCTGGAGATGCCAACCCATCCCAATCCCTGATATGCACCTGGAGATGCCAACCCATCCCAATCCCTGATGTGCACCTGGAGATGCCAATCCATCCCAATCCCTGATGTGCACCTGGAGATTCCACAACCCATCCCAATCCCTGATGTGCACTTGGAGATGCCACAGCCCAGTGAATGGTCATGACTGACAATAAGGACACAGATGGAAGGTTCAAGGATTATTAGCTGACTGAATTAAATGCAGACAACAGTACACAATACATACTGTACAATATCAAAATATACATGCTCCGTCCAAGGACAAAGGGTTTAAAGCACGCAGCAGGTCAAGCATAGCCTAGAAATCTAGACGCACCCTAGCAGCAGCAAATTACATTTGCTTCCAGGGCTAGTCAGGCTAGGTCAAGCACAGATCTATACACCATCACCAACGTGTTTGTTGCATCAGACTTTTCATGCTCGCTGCCATAACTTTCACATAATCAAAGCAAGGAAAGAAGCCTTAAGTAGCCATTCCTGAGCCTGTACTGTCCCTGTAAAGCAGTGGTAATCCTGGCTAAGTGCTAATATGCGTGGCAGGACGTGCCCGTGGTGCGTGTTGCTCTACTTTTACTGATGCTTTTTTCTCTTTTCCTTCCACCATGCAACATTAATGTCTCAAAGCTTCTGGCATCTTTAGTGATGAATGCAAAAAAAAAAAAAAACTTTCCGCACACACAAAAAGGCCTAACAGACACACAAAGACCTAACACACACACACACACACACACACAAAAAGGCCTAACACACACACACACACACACAAAAAGGCCTAAACACAATCGTTGCCGCTGGCCCTTCTATTTCCTGCACTGACCAAAGCAGGTTTGCTAATCAGGTTTGCTAATTTGGTCTTGTTGCTCTGGATTTGGTTGCTTCTTTTATGTTTATTTTCATAATATCATGACTCATAGTCATACTTCAGTCCATACACCTCCAAGCAGACTTTAGATGGTCAGGGATGTTGGGATGTCGACGCCGTCTGCTCTCCCTTGCTGGTCTTATTTCCTCCTTATTTCCATGTGAATTTAGGAAGTGCTGCTCATGATGTGGTTCTCCTGCTCCTGTTTTTCCAGGATTACATCACCTAAAGAGACACAAAGCAACTGGCACTCGGCGCTCAACACATAGCTAACCTCTGTGGAGGATGTTCTTTTGAAAACAGAAAGCAGCACTTTTCTTTTTTCCTAAAAGAGCCTGGAGCAATTTTGACTCTTTTCTTTTTCTTCTCTTTCACACACACATATACACACACACACACACACACAATATGTCTCATCTTAAAATGCAAACTGGAGCATTTTACCAGGGTGTCAAAGCAAGAGGGATTTTTTCACCTATAATCCAATTAACTCTTTGCACTGATACCGGCAGAGCAAAAGCACTCACAGGGAATGAGTCATTTTCATCCCGGCCATTAGCTCATATGCACACATGCTCAGATATCCCGCATGCACACACACACACACACCCATGGGACTCTGCAAAACCTGCTGATGACCTTCTCAGCAGTTGGATTTTCAACATGAAAACATGTGCAAACACCACACCACACCACTTCATATCTAAAAATGACCTCTGTTATTGTGTCATTATCACCTGGAGAGAAGAAATGTTCTTTTCTGATTGGCTGACGGGGTGGCCTTTAATTCTGAATAACGGGACACCTATGAAGTAGATCTGAAAAAAAAAAGTTTAATCGCCGTTCCATATCAATGCTTATGAATGGTACTGTAACTATAGCAACCATAGTAAATGACAGTTGGTTTGACGGTTGATTGACGGTTGATCGACAGCTTGCGTTAACAAAATAACGATAAAACTTGCAAAAATGGAAGATAACTTTAATATAAATGGACACAACAACACATTTAAAGCAGAGACCTTCACGGAGAAAAGACACAAGACATTGACAGCAGAAGACATCGCAATAGTACAGCACCAGGTACATGGAAAACTACTCAGCGCACCACCAACTGGGCTTCACACTGCCAGACTTCCCAAGGCAGGGGCCTCAAACCCACATGAGCTGCGGGCCACTTCTGCCAATGTCATCTGATTGGAGGGCCATGTCAGTGTTGAAGAATAATACAAAAAAAGAACGGCTATTTCCTAAAATGCAATGTTTTTTTTTTTTTTTCAAATACTGTATTTTCAAACACAAAACTACAAACAGAAAGTGCAAGTCTTTTTATCTATTTTTAGACACCTGTGCTAGCAACCTTAGCTTCTAAATAAAATAATGATAAAATAAATATTAATACAAATTCTAAAAACAAACAAAAAAGCATAAAAACAGGTAGGCCTATGTGTGTGTTTCACACCAAATAAAAATATTTTCCTCTCATAACTTTTTTAAACCTGGCAAACTACAGGGATCCAAACAGCGCGCCTTTTGGCGGATGCCGCCTTTTTCACGGCTGTCTGGGGGACTTGTGTGAATCGTACAGATCCGATGAGTTTTTCTTTGGGGGGGGGGGGGTTGAAGTGTCTGATTATAATTTCATCAAAGTTAATTCTGTATTAAAATGACTAAATAAACACATAGCCTACCGTTACAGTCCATGAATAGGAAGTGTAAGACAACACTAAATCAAAAAGCTGTGCCTGTAAAAATCCCATTGGCTGCGCACCATTATCTGACTGCTACAGGGCTGCACTTCACTGCACTCACTGCAAGGATTTAACGTTACATCTATCAGTCCGGGATCCAGTAATTTTGTGTCGCGCCTGGTCTTTTTTGCAAGAAAGGTAAGGTTACCATATTTGATGTCTTTTAATCACATAATTTCTACCATTTGCATTGTGTAATGTTTAGGTTGTCCTAATGTGTCATTACACTGTAAAAAATGAAACATTGGATTAACTTAATAAAATTAGAGTAACCATTCACAAGATTTTACATTGATCTAAGGTTCAGAAACCATTCAGTTCAAACTAATTTTCTGCATTTTCTTAATTTGGTGTAAATCAATATTTTAAATTGGCTTAAATTAAAATAAATGCATGCATTTCATGCAAACTCTTTTCAGAATTTGGTGTAAACTAAAAATTTAAATTGGCTTGAATGGAAAGAAAGCTTTTTAACTGACTTGATCTTAATTAAGTTTTCTTCAATATGAAATATGTATTCATTGCAAGTAATATAAAAGGCTCTGTAATTGACATAATCTAACCATTTAAAATTATCTCAATATTTTTTCCCCTAAAAAGTCAGTGAGACCAAACGTTCTTTTAAATATTTATTAAATGTATGAAAAGCACTGTTAAGATTACAGTCATTAACTTTTTTGGCAGATAAACAAATACATTGTTTTATACATACAAATTCATTCAACAGTAAATTCTGTCTAACAATACAAACACATAACATACAACAGTAAATTCTGTTAAGACATATATATATATATATATATATATATATATATATATATATATATATATATATATATATATATATATATATATATATATATACACACACAAATATATACATATATACAAAAGATTAAAGCCACAGCAGCAATTGCAATAGCACCACATCCAGTGAACAAACTACTACTGAATTTATATTACAAAAGATATAGTGGAGACTGAACTTCTCCCATCCTGTGTGTGTGTTCTGAAAATAAGAATGTCAAAGATCTAAAAACAAGTGGTCTGCTTCCCTCACGGTAATACTGATTGTGGATTAACAAATATATATATATATAAATACAAAAAAAGATTATCCTGTGTGTGTGTTCTACAAAGCTAACATATTCAATAGAGGCTGTCATTGACTGTGCAGCAGAGTACATAGGCGACATACTTTGGGGGTCATCTTTCTGGGGTCAAGTTCCATTAAGACTTTCTGGATAAATTCAAAAGTGAATTTCAATTCTTTTGGATACTGAAGGTTTAGCACATAGGTCAGTCCAAATAACATTGACACAGCAGTTGCTGTTGAGGGCAAGTTATTGAGGACCTCTGTGCCCTCAATGAGAACCCTGGTGTCCGTGTCCCTGATGAAGACGGCCATTCCATCCAGCTCCAGTCCATCACCTGGCAACACAAAACATAGTAAGGAATGCTGACCAGACTCAGTTGAGTGTGTGAGACACCCCTGCTTATTCTGTATTTCCTGAACTGAGTGAGTGTGCAACCCCTGTTGAGTGAGCATACCACTGCTAATAACACTGGGAGTACACCACTGCTTGTTTTGCATTACATAAGCTGCATGTGTAGACCCTGTTATGTGTGCCTGTGTTTATATGATATCCCTGCAGAGAGAGAGAGAGACACTAAGAAGGCGACACAACATGAAACTTTGATCAAAGTATCATCATCAAAAGGAAGGTTTCGAACAAGTGAGTTGTTCAGAACCTTCCTTTTTAGTAAACTCTTTGTACACAAACAATGTTCTCAATGCTCAAGTTCATTTGTAGAGACACTGATGATCAAAGTTTCATGTTGTGTCGAGCCTTCATAGTGTTTTCAAAATAGTGATTTTTTGGGGGGCTTTTTATGCCTTTAATTAGATAGGATAGTGGAGATTGACAGGAAGTGAGTGGGAGAGAGAGTCGGGGCGGGATCCGGAAAGGACCACGGGGCGGGAATCGAACCCGGGTCGCCGGCGTACGGTGCAGGTGCCCCAGCCACTCGCGCCACTGCTGGGGCCCAAAATAGTGATTTGTATCAAAACAGTAGTGCCCCCACCATTCCCATTCAAAATGCCATTTCAAACTTATATTACATTGATTCAATACATGCTCCTTAAAGTACCAATAACTGGTTTCATGACCATGGAATTACTGCGCTTTACTTGCCTGAACTGCAATGCTATGATCTATGCGGTATTTTTAAGAAGAAGATGAGGCATGAGATACAACAATGCAGATGAGCTAAAAGCTGCTATGAAAGAATGATACAGAATGGAAGAGGTATCTTTAGTTTGCGGATTGGAGCACAACTCAAATTGCAAATATGTTAGGATGTGGTAGTAAAATGGCCCAATTCACCAGCACATAATCAATTAGGCCTAATTTTTCCCAGTCCTCTTTTCATCACAGAAGTAACATTATGCTTGACTTGTCTTATACAAGGAAGAGACCCAATGGCAAAAAGAACTTACCAGTGTTAGCGAAGACTGGACACAACCAAAACTACCAGGCACCAGGAACTCGACCAACCCAAACTACCAGGCACCAGGAACTCGACCAACCAAAACTACCAGGCACCAGGAACTCGACCAACCCAAACTACCAGGCACCAGGAAATAGGCAAACCAAGCAGCAGCTTCCCTGAAATTCAAACATAAAAGCATTTTTAGTTTTTCAGTTTCAAAGTCTAAATGCATTTCCTCTTTCATAAATTCAACATTTAACATACAACAAAATCCGTGTTCGGGCATTGAACTCCCCGAGCGGAGCCAGTAGGAAAAAGTTAGCCTAAACTCCGTTTTACAACACTGAGAGGGTGAAACTATTTTTCCCCTTTCATAATGTCCGTTCAATCAGTCTACGACCGTTATTAATAGGATTTCCAGGTAGACAAATGGTGCAATAATGGCACCTAGTGGCCGCATGTATTTACGTCGCGGTGAACACAAGGCACTCTGGAATCTTCTGTGAACTTAACTATATGCACGTTATCTTAAACATACAATAATTCAGAATCTTAATGGCAAAGTAACATTACATCCACATGTTAAAATAGGATAGATGTAAACCAATGTAGCAGCTACATTTAAACCGTTTAGAAGCATTTAATACAAAATATTAAGTCAAGATGAACGTAACCTAACGTGATCCAAGCGGTTTTGTACACGCAGGCTTACAACACTTTTTACAGCTCTTCTAACGTTAGTCGTGGTAAAATGAGATTTTTGGTGCATAGCTAATTAAGATACACTTATGGTGTGGGTGCTTGCGTTTCTTTACGATTCCACTGTGTTAGTGTGTTTAGAAATTAATATTAGCAAGTGAAACTCACACAGGGCGATAATACCGTACGGGTATTCGTCTCGTTCAGATAGCAATCTTGGCCATAATATTATTAACAGCATTAGAAGCTACAACTTAATACTCTACAAACAGTACTGATACACATTTAGGTGTCAACATCAAAACTCACGTTTTATAAATTACGCACATGAGGCACAAAGTCTCATTCTCACTCCACTGCTGCATCTAACTTCAACGCCTGCCCTGCGAGAACATTCTGGCGGTCTTTCTAACAGTATCCGAACCTTAAGTGAACGTTAACGTTAGCATGTTCATAGCTGCTAGCTATTATTTGTTAGCTGTGAAATGGCGCCAGGTTAACGCTATACCGCTAAAGCCAAAATTGACGTTATAAAAACTTCAAATCTGCGTGTCTGTTCATTTAAATGATATGACCTTGATGCTATACAAATATTTAAATGCTAGGTCGTGCTATCCTGCAAACGCTTATAAGCGTATATGTTAACGGTCACTGCCATTAGCTAACCTGGCTATCAGTAAAACGGTGCCAAGGAAGTCACCTTTTAAAAACATAAATAGTCACCTTAAAATTATAGTGTAAGTACTGAAATAAAGTGCAAGGATAACGGAGACGTGTCATTTTGGTTAATTCCTCCCTTACCTGACAAAGTGTCCTCCTGTTCTGCCGAACACAACCGTCCACTCAAGTTCTGCCTTCAGTGTCTTCTTCCAGAAGTTTCTCTCGAGTTTTCATGTGTGCGCATGTGCGAATCGTGCTTGATCGATAAAAGTCATTTGATCGAATGTATAATTTGAATTTTATTGTTATGTTATACTTTTATATTGTATCACAAACAATTTACAAAATGTAATTTTACTTAACAATCTAATATTTTTAGGCTATTGGGATGAAAAAAAGTATATCAAATGAAAAACAGCAATGTTTTACTTTTTACAGTGTACAGTCTTTACAATAACTATGCCAGGCTAGTGCTAGGTAGCACACTAGCGCTACATTTTACATGACTAGCAAAAACAGTTGGATTTTTTTTTTAACCTTGTTTGTTGCGTCAGTCAGTTTATTAGTATTCCGGACAGACTAGCAGTATTTTGTCCTGTAATATTTTAGTAGCAGCCTAACGTTATATCCAACTCTACCCCCTTTCCAATGTGTAGCCTAATGGTAACGTACTTGTGCTAGTTTTAGGCTAGCAGCTTGTTGACGTCTAGTAGCCTAATGAGCCGCTGGTCTAGGCTTTTTCGCAAATGCAACCCGAAGTGACAAGTGACGAACTGACTTTTCAATGACACCTACCACATAAGGGCGAGAAACTGATGTGTGGGCTTATCCTAACAGACAGACGCACTACTGTTGATACATTTTAACTGTACATTTTCGTGCAAAAGAACGTTATTTTGGGGCGCATTGAGAAAGGGGGCAGAGTGAAGTGAACTATTTTGCACTCTGTTATGATACTGTCAGGTCTAGGGTAACACTATGGCTAATATATGCAACTTTTCATTTGCAGAATGAGAGAATTTGATGAGAGTGAGGCACTAACAGTTAGTGGATGAGGGTTGTAAAACAAAGTGGAACTGGTCTTGGTTACAGGTTGAAACGGAGATTGAGGTCAAGACAGCCAAACATAAATTCAAAATGTCAGAAAAAAATTGAAAAAAAGGGACATGCCAAATGTACTTTCTGCATGAAAGAGATTAAATATGCTAACAAGGGAGTGCATGCTCTGTTGAATCACTGCCAGAGTGCTATACACACAGAGAGAGTGGCTACCATCATATCTACCCAAAGTGTGCCCTGCAATTAGGGTGATGGTAGCTCCACCAATCGCGCACAGAGGAAATGGCACAGAAACGATTGTGGAGGTGTAAACCAATCTGCCACACATGCTAGTCCCAGATGTACACCTTAACAGACATGCTAGTCCCAGATGTACACCTTAGCAGACATGCTAGTCCCAGATGTACATTTATTCACTTAGCACACATGCTAGTCCCAGATGTACACCTTAACAGACATGCTAGTCCCAGATGTACATTTATTCACTTAACAGACATGCTAGTCCCAGATGTACATTTATTCACTTAGCAGACATGCTAGTCCCAGATGTACACCTTAGCAGACATGCTAGTCCCAGATGTGCATTTATTCACTTAGTAGACACTTTTCTCCAAAGCGATTTACATATGTCAGTTACAGTTGTGCTCATAAATGCACATACTGTACCCTGTACATACTTGACTAAAAAGAGGAATAAAAAAAGTATTTTGGAAATCTTAATCCCTTACAAAAATGAGTAAAAATCCAACCTTCAAGGACACCGATTTCCTTTGTCAATGAATAATGTGTCGTAAATAAATAAATGTTCTTCCTTAAAATACAGGGACCATACGTATACAGTACATAGCCCTATGTTAAATTCCGATAGAGGCAGGCAGATTTTTATTTTTAAAGGCCAGTTATTCCATGGATCCAGGATACTATGCATCCTGATAAAGTTCCCTTGGCCTTTGGAATTAAAATAGCCCCACATCTTCACATACCCTTTAGAGATTGGCATGGTTTTATTTCAGTGAGCCTAATAGCTGGTTTGATTTGCATTGAGAGATGATCTCAAGGAAAGTACCCCAAGCCAATCGTGATATATAGTAAAGGGTATGTGATGATGTGGGGCTATTTTAATTCCAAAGGCCAAGGGAATTTTTATGAAAGAACTGGCCTTTAAAAATAAAAATCTCCCTGCCTCTATGGGAATTTAAGGGATATGTATACTTGATTGATTTATTTACGATTCATTCACAAAGAAAAATGGTGTCCTTAAAAGTTGGACTTTTCCTCATCTTTTTAATTAAGGCAATATCAATTTCCAAAAAATGTTTTTTTTATTCCTTTTTTTAGTCAACTTTAGCATGTGTATATACAGGGTGTGTAAACTTATGAGCACAACTGTATATTACAAGGGTCACTGTCCTTGGAACAACTCGGGATTAAGTGCCTTGCTCAAGGGCACAACGGTGGAAGCAGAGAATTAAACCCACAATTTTTCAGACAATTGTCCCGGCATCTTAACAGATGTACTGTAATAGTACCAGATGCTTAGCCTGGCGGGCCATCCTATCATTGAAATGTATAGTCTGGCATCGAACCATTCACCTCGCTTAATCCAAGGGGCGGGCAGAGAATTGTCTTTCAAACTGCCTAGGCATGCAATAGGCCAGCGCTACGACCATATCCGTATCCGGTCGGCAAAACGGCAAATACATCCTTTTTCGAAAGGAATGACTTAAGTGTGCATTGTGTTGCTCAACTTTCAAAAAAAAAAAAAAAAAGTCCAACTCCTCCAAAGTTGACGCCAACACCGATTCAAACAACCGCTCTTCGTTCGCCATAGCCACCTTCCTTGTTGTTCACCGTCGCAGGACTGTCGTTATCCTGTTAAGCCCGCCTTAATACTCTCTAACAAAATAGAGCGCTGTGATTGGATGACGTCCACAGCGTCAGCCAATAGAAATCCCTATGGTTTGATACTAGACGTACAGCCTGAGCAAATTAATTTGTCGCCGCTAGGGTGCGTCTAGATTTCTAGGCTACCAGATGCTAGCTCCCATGGGTTTATCTTCCTTGCTAACGGACCGCCTCTCATGTCGGCCTCCTGAGTTTGAGTCCAGATCCATGCAGGCTGTTCAGAATGCACAACACAGCGTATAGCCTGTCCCTTTGGATATTTACATTGTTTCATCCTTCTGCTGGGGCTGTTTGGTACAGTAATATAAATACAATCAGAGATATGCAATAGTATTTATATATACAACAGTGGAAGCAAAGTAACATGGGGTTTCAGCATAGACGCAAAAATAGATGCTTTGTTTATCTCTTATTCTCCTTGTGCTGTATTGCAGACTTAAATGGCTGATTTTCAAACACAACATGCAATCTTCATTCATTTTCATCTTCAATGGGCCCTAATAAGATTCTGTTAGCGGAGGAAGGAGATGCAAAAGATCAGAAGCAGTAGTAATACCGTCCTTTTCAGAGGCATCCCTGTGAGGAGCCGAGTCCTCTTCTCTATCTCTTAGTGGCCCTGATTGCTTCTCTCCCTTTCATTTGTTTACACGCCGAGACTCGGGTATTATGTGGGTAAACTGAGGTAATACCCAGAGGAAAAACACAGGCCGCTGTGATGATTGATTATTACCGAAAGAGCTGCCCATAGCTGAGAGGGGATCTGGGAATGGTAATTATCGGAGGGCACCGGAGCGCGTCCGGCTGTGCAGACGCCCACCGTCATTTGTTACCGGCTCGCCTCCACGAATGAGATACGCAGAGCCTAATCAATCAACGTGGCATTTTGGGGAAGAGCTATGAAGTACCAACATATCGACTGATCTCTTTGTCAGAGGGGGGGGGGAGGTGGCCATGATGCATGCTACAGAAACATTTTTTGCGCCCCCAGCAATTCACAGTACAGAGTGAATGAGTGAATGTACCTTTTAGATACCTGTCCAAATCCTGCCTGTATTAAAGAATGGATGGGTGTTGTTACACAACATTGTTTCAAAATGTTTATCCAAGCTGGTTAAACCCTTGTGACGTCCACATTGTGCACCTAAATTGACTCAGGACATTATTTATCATATAGAAAAATTATTGCATATATATTGTCTTTATCTAAATTGACCCAGGACATTATTAATCATATAGAAAAGTTATTAAATATGTATTGTCTTTATCTAAATTCCCAAGAAAGTGAGATAACATGATATGGCTAGTGTTAATTCACTCTCTGCTTGATCACATTTAACAAAGTTAAACAAATGATCTATTATTTATATAGATCCATTATAATAAAGACTTTTGTAGCATTAATCATGTTTATATAGGAAAAAACAACATGTTTTTATTGCTGTAAAATAGTGTACTTTTCTTGTTGCTGCTTTTTTTTACAGCACAATTCCTTATTACTGTTGCCACAGGTAAATCCTATTTGTGTGGGTCTGTGTTTGTGTGTGTGTTCGTATGTGTGTGTGCGCATACATGTGCATGTGCGTCTGATTCTGAGTATCAGTGTGTATTTGGGTCAATTTGACAAGAACATCTTGTGAAAGGTATACAGGTGTAGGGGTATTTATTGTCGCATGTCTACTAATTGTTTATTTTTCTCATTAACATGTTTTTCACTGAAAATAAGCTAAGGACATAATGTATCAAGCTGGAAAACATTATTCTTGTACAGTTTTTCCTGTTAGTAAAAAAATGAAATGGGTTAATTTGACCTGAACACGACACAATGGTCTAAAATACTTTTTAAAGGTTTGGCTGTGTGTGTGTGTGTGTGCTGTTGCCAACGAGTGCAGCTACTGATTAATATTCAGCATTGCTTCTCTGTGGTGTGTTGTTTAATTTGACTTCATATTTCACTGTGATCTAATCTTAAATTCTGTGGTGTATTTTACTGTGATCTCAAACTCTGTGGTGTCGTTCACTGTGATCTCAAACTCTGTGGTATCTTTCACTGTGATCTCAAACTCTGGGGTTGAGTCCTTGTGTCTCACTTGTGCTTGGGAGTCAACAAGCATGCTGTGCGTCAAAAAGATTCCCCCCCCCCTCAATTTCGGTATTCATTAAAAGGGCTGTACACCCGAGAATGAAAATAAAGGTTGAATGAAACATGATAAGGTGGTCTGCCAACTGTTACTGTGAACTCTTCAAAATATTTATTTTCATCTGCCATGGAAAGTTTCATGACATATACAGTAATGAGTTTATTATTTAGTATGTGCATCACAGTTGTTTGATTGTATGGACAAGCAGGACAGTGTTGATCTATTTAAATAAGGCAAAAACTAGCCTGACTGGTCACTTCAAATCAAATCAAATCACATTTCCAGGCTTAACATTAAGACAGCTGTTTCCTTAAAAGCATCCCATATGCAAGTGTTTTCCTTTAAAACAACAGCCCAGAGTCATTCCGATGAGAAACTAATTTGTAATAAGGAGAACGGTGTACCTTCCATGTAAATGTAAATCAGGTTTCTAGGCGTACACAAGGAATTTGGTCTCTGCATTTATCCCATCCGTGAATTAGTGAACACACAGTGAGGTGAAGCATTGGGATAAATGCAGAGACCAAATTTCCCTCACGGGATCAAAAGAGTATATATACTTATACTTTGAATATCCACTAGCATATGGAGACTGAGAAACAGCCTCGAAACTTGCTGATCTATGGCAAGCCGATTGAGCATTTATTCAGATATCTTGATATCAGGCATACTTGTCATGTACATGCAAGACATTTCTGTCCACTAGTTAACTATAGTGAGCCATTTCTGTGTGAACCAGTTAACGAGTGACAGCCAAAATGCCCACTAGTTAACTAGTAAGGCCCAAATTCCCTCTAGTTAACTAGTTCATATGTTTCATATCTTACTAGTTAACTAGTAATGCTCAGCATGTTCACTAGTTAACTAATGGACATTGAAATGTTGTACTAGTCAACTAGTAAGGTACAAAAATGTTTACTAGCTGACTACTGAATGTCAAATTCCCATTTGTTAACTTCTAAGTAATTTGGCCAGCCGCTTGAGCATTTATTCTAATATCTTGATATCAGGCCAACATGCAAGCCATTTTTTGTCAACTAGTTAACTAGTGAGCCATGTGTGTGCACACTAGTTAACTAGTGACAGCAAAAATGCCCACTAGTTAACCAGTGAACACATTTTAGCTTCACTAGTTAACTAGTGAGAGCCGGAAATGTCCACTAGTTAACTAGTAAAGGCCAACATGCATACCTGTCAGCTAGTTGAAGGCTTTTGGGTCTCACTAGTTAACTAGTGACAGCCACAAATGTGCACATGTTTACTAGTGAAGGCAAAATTCCTCACTAGTTAACTAGTTGGAGTAGGTCAATGTCACTAGTTAACTAGTGAACCATAAATGGCTTGCTAGCTAGGTGATGGCAGCAGGCTCACTAGTTACCGGTAACTAGTTGATGCATCCTTTGTCCAAACTAGTTAACTAGTGAGGTCATAACTGTATACTAGTAAACTAGTTCAAGCCTAAATTCACACTAGTCAGCTAGTGGTGCAGAATTCAAATTAGGAGGCGGAGAACTCTGGAAATTGAGGCTTTCTATTGGCTCCCTATGTCCAAATAAAACATGACAACCAATCACAGTGCAGAATTTCACAAAATCCCACCCACAACATTTGCATGTGGCACACAAGTTAACATGCTGGCCAAAGGAACTTTAACCAGTAAACTAGTGGCTTCAGTGTGACACTTACATGTAAACTAGTGAAGGCAAAACTGCTTACTAGTTAACTAGTGAAGACATAAATGCCCACAAGTTAACTAGAGAGGTCTAAAAAGTGTCACTAGTTTACTAGTGTGCACCAAAACACCCACTAGTAAACTAGTGATGGCAATTTTCATTCGACTAGTTAACTAGTGAGGTGCAAAAAGTGTCACTAGTTTACTAGTGTGCCCCAAAACGTCCACTAGTTAACTAGTGAAGGCCATTTCAGCCCCACTAGTTAACTAGTGAGATGTCAAAATGGTCACTTATTAACATGTAAAGGCAAAAATATCCTCTAGTTTACTAGTGAGGGTGTTGTGGGCCTTACTAGTTAACTAGTGGCATGCATATTTTGTTCACTAGTTACACCTAAAAAAAGAAACAAGCTGACCGTTTTTGCCCACTAGTTAACTAGTGGAACAATTGAAGTCTCACTGTCACTTCACTGGCAGTGAAGCAGCTCACTAGTTAACTAGTGCCTGAAACGGTCATTATGCAAATTCTAATGAGAGGGTGGGTAGAAGACTCCTATTGGGTATCGTAAGAATCCCACCCAGTCTAAATGTAAATTTACTGTTCATAGCCTCGCGATCAGGTCCTGAACTAGTGGCCAATGTTACGTCCCACTAGTTAACTAGTAAAGGTACAGCTCTAAAATGATTCATCTCTTATCTCAATCGCAGGTCATTCTCAGTGTCCATAGGTCAGTATTGCTCTTCCACAGTCCCTGTGTCTTGTGGAGTCCCCCAGGGATCCATTCTGGGCCCTGTACATGTTCCCATTAGGTGACAGCTGTATCTCCCACTTAAATCCAAGGACTCCCTACAGGTTTTCCAAGAATGCCTTAATGAAATCAAAGTCTGGATGGAAAATATTTTCCTCCAGCTCAATAATGACAAAACAGAGGTGATATTTTTTGGCCCCTCCAAATCTAGTAACCCCCTCACTGACAACTTAGGTCACCTCTCCTCATTTGTGAAACCACATGCAAGAAATGTGGGTGTTATCTTTGACTCTGGGCTTTGTCTCGATAAAAGTTACTTGTGACAACAGATGAGATGTGTTTATCAGTTGATAACCATCACCAAGCTTAAACCCTTTCTGTCATATCACAACATTCATGCCTTCATAACATCACGGCTTGATTACTGCAATTCCCTCTACCTAGGTCACACACACACACCCCTCTACCTAGGTCTACCCCAATCACTGTTGTCCTCTCCAAAACCTCTCCGGCCTTCTCCACCAATGCCGTGGGCCCCCTTGCCTCTAACATCAAGCCCTCTGTCAGAAATCTGGGCGTGATTTTTGACAGCAAATTCAACAGCAGGTCAGTGCAGTTGTTAGGAAGAGCTTTTTCCACCTCAGAACCCTACCCAGATAGCAATTTCCTTTGGGCCGGATCCGCATAAAAGCCATTAGATCCGCCTGTAGCGGACATAAGGTATCTGACTGTGGGCCAGGTCTGCTCCTGATACAGGTTTCAGCTCTGCTAGCAATGCTGTTTTATCACCGGTTTACAGATTTGTCCCAGGTCCAATTTCCGCAACTCAACTGGAAGTCAGGAGATGCGTTTAAAATACAAAACACCGATTTGGCCCAAACCTGTGATACGGATATGAGCCGAAGGACCATTTTTTCACAGCAGACCCAGGTGGTAATGATATTAATTAAGGTGCTGATTCTGCTAAATTGACCTTTCCCTACTTCATTGTCAACTGGCTGCTAAAGAAAAAAAAAGGTATTTTGGAATGGCACAAATTTAGAAACCATGGGGGTGCACTATGTTCCCATGGCCACTTCATTTCTACAGTAAGGCTGGAAAAGAAGATATAGTTGGCTCAATATTGATCATATGCTCGTTTCATTATTTTTATTATTACCTAGCAGTGGTAAAAGTAGTCAATTGTTGTTTGTGTCAGATCAAACAGTGCTATGAGACAACCCCATATTCTTGCCACGCATGCAGAAGTCCAAGCAGTAACGTTAATCAAGGATCTTTGGTTTGCTCACTATTAATCTTTTGACATGATTTGCCAGCCTGGACTAGGACAGCCCAACTTTTCAAGGTAGGCTCTGCTTTTCTGCTTTTTATCTCTGTTGGTTTATTCAGAGACAACAATAAGCAAACGAGCGATTGATAACTTTACTGTAAGGTTATACTATTATTTTCCAGCAATATAGGCTAGGCTACTAGCTTAGCTTGAGCAAAACAGCCATCACAATAACTAGTGCTAGCCTATTTTGGTAACAGCTAACGCCAACAGGATCACTGATGATAAAAAAAAACGAGTGTAATTGTGACCAAAAAGGAATAAATGGCTCATGTTTATTTTTTGTTGTTTCAGATTGACCATGGAGATGACTGAGGAAGACAGCCTGAATATCGATGGGAACAGTGGAATTAACACGACTTAAACTTTGTCTGGGATTGCACTTCTACAGCCAGGTTGTTGAATAAAACAAATAATAAGACACTTATGTGTAAAGTTTTTTTTTTACCCCCCTTGTGTTTGTAGCCTAGCTTATGTTTATCAGTTGAGCTGTTAGGAAAACGTTACGAACTTTAGCCTGGGTGAACCTATAACGAACCTGTTAGCAAATGTGTAGCAAACAGATTTTTCAGTATAATTAGCCCTAATTACCAATCACATTTCACATGTCAAATAAAGCCGGCTGATGTCTGATAAACGGGTCCGTACCACACACAATAAGCGGACCCGTATTGCATATGATAAACAGATCTGGAACACAGACTACCATACGGAACTGGGCCAGTCTTAGCCCTTATTGGTACCAGATCCGTCAAACGGATCCAGACCAATTTTGGACCGATGTGCGTTTGGACGCCGGATCAGGTCCATTATGCAGATCCGTGCCGGACGTTGTGGTAGGTGTGGCCCAGTTCCGTCCCAGTGTATGTTTGCTATCTGGGTAGCTAAGACCAAAGCCTACCTGCCCCAGAGCGATCTTGAGAGAGTCATCCATGCCTTCATCACATCACAACTGGACTACTGTAATGCTCTCCACACTGGCATCGATCAATCCCAGCTCCACCGCCTGCAGTTGGTTCAGAACTCAGCCGCCCGAATCCTCACCTGCACTAAAAAACGCGAACATATCACCCCAGTTCTGGCTTCACTCCACTGGCTCCCCATCCACTACCGCATCAATTTCAAACTCCTCTTAACTGTATACAAATCTCTCCATGGTCTGGCCCCCACCTACCTAAAATAATTCAGTGGAAATGCATGGATTCCAGTTGCTGCTACTGGAAGAAACTGGAATCCATGCATTTCCACTGAATTATTTTTGGAATCTGATCCCTTATCATACCTGTTAATTCTTACTCGGTGCTCGACTTATCGTGACTAAATTCAAGATGGCTGCAAACACTAAACTTTGTGAAGATACTGTCTGTATAAATTGTCTTGTAAGTAAACTACCAGTGCTTTTTCAAAGTTCTCAATGTCTCGTTTTAAATGTCAGGGCCCTCGGAAGTCTACCAATGAAGTGTGGAGATACATTGAGCCTCGTAAATGGGTGTAAAACAGTGATTTATTTGCATGGCTAGCCCGATGCCGAAGCACCACTATTGAAAAAGCTGTTGGTAGCATCGGCTAACTAGCGCCAGATTTTGGAGTGCAGGGGACAAGCCGAGATGGGCTATGAGACATACGTTCACACTCGGCATCATGTTTCAATAAACTTTAGGTCAATATCACACCGGAATTCTCCTTTAATAGACCTATATGCCAAAGTTACAGAGAGTTTACGTTACAGTAGACTCTCTCAGGTGTTCAAGAGTAGGCCTACTCCTGACGACTTCTTACGTAGTGCAAACTCCTTACAGACAGCTTTCCCCACTTCTTACCACCGTCCCATTTTCACTCAACCAAAAAGAATTAAATCCTTAAAACAGACAGAGGGCTTCTCACTGCACATATTTGCAATGAAAAAATACAACATGCATTCATGGAAATGGAAGTTTAAGAATAGGTCATGATAGGCTATGCTGCTGACAACAGCATTATGTCCAGGGTTACCACTATCGTAATTTTGCCTCACATTTCCTGGTGCGTTAACTTTGCTTTATGCTTCATAACTGAAGTAGCCCTATGTGGAACTCTGAAAAACTTTCTGTGGATCTTATAAAGGTAAGCTAATGACTGATAGGCTATCATTATTAGCTTTTGCTGTTTGTTGGATCATCGTCATACAAGCTGATCAATTTTTACCACTTGTTGCAGCAGTGCGATTTTATCCCATGCTCATTTCTACAGGCTGTCTCTGTGCCTCCACTCCTTAGCAGATACATTTTGATGTAGTCTGCGTGTGAAATGGTTTCATGAGATGTAGGCCTACATGATATAGGCTATGGCCGTTTTATAGCGTGTTGGCGTATAGCATTTTGGCATGTAACATTTTAAATGAGGCCTTGCCTACCCTACAGCTTGTTAGGCTACACCAGTCCGCCCAAATGGCATACCTCGAGTCCAATATGCGGGCACCCCTGGCTGCAGCTTGCAGATCGGGGCTGGGCTCAATGTGGGGCAGAGCGCAAAGTTGAGCTCAGCACAAAATCAGCTCGTCATTCCCTGCTGACCTCTCGTCCGTCTATTTACCCGGACTCGGAGTTTTTCTCAAGGAAGAATGCTTAATTCTATAAAAGCGTATCCTCCTTAAACTACTGCCAACGTTAATCATGTCCCTTCCCGCCTAGCGTTAGAATTGTGTGTGTGTTGTGTAGTGGGGTGGGTGTATGGGTGCACTAATGAGCCCAACCAACTTATGTGTTGGACTGCACAATTATCACAATAGCACAAGTAGAATAGACAAGGGATGGGAAGGATGGCCGTAAGCTTTAATTTCCCCAGCACCTCTCAAGCCAATAGGCCTACACGCTTCCATGAATGATCAAGGCTATAATCTGTTTCAAATCTTAATGATTTTATGAGTTCTCCCTGCTTACTGAAAGTCGCTGTGTGAACCTGCGTGACGTGAGTGCGAAATAGAATGCGAAATATTAAAATAATCGCATCGGACTTGGTGTGTACACTTTGAGTGCGAACATTTCGCACACTAATTTTTCGCATTTTCGCACTGTTATTTCGTATCGTATCTGGTGTGTACGGGCCTTTAGCCTCCTTCACTGGCTCCCAGTCCATTTCAGGATCCAATTTAAGATTCTGCTAATGGTTTTTAAAGCACAAAATGGTCTTGCCATAATCAACATCTCTGACCTCATACACCCTCATTCAGCACCCCAGGACTCTTAGATCTGGCAACAAAGACCTTCTTCACATCCCCCACTCTCGACTAAGGCCCCCTCCATCATTGCTTTTAAATCCAGGCTCAAAACCCACCTCTACTCTCTGACTTTCTCTGCCCTCTAATGTGCTATGCTTGCTTTCTGTGTCCTGCTGTTCCTTGTTCAATGTGTATATGTATTTTATTTATAATTATTTTATTATTTTTCATTGATTTTATTTTTCTCTTTTGAAAACAGCACTTTGGTCAGCGTAAGCTGTGTATAAATGTGCTATAAAAATACATTTTACATACTTACTTTACTTACTTGCCGGCAGCTTCACCATCTATGAGGGGAAGGCGACATCTCCGAGTGGCAAGGGGCTGAGCTTTGATGCCATTGTCAACTTACTTAATGTGAACCATTTTGGCACAGGATAAATTTATGTTGACAACTTCTTTAATAGGTGGGATGCTCTTTAGCCGTCTGAACCAGTTGAGCCTGTGGAACCATTTGGGAGAACCGTGTGGGGTTTCCACGGACAAAGGAATGCTGTGCAAGGGGATATGTGCTGAATCTGGTCAGCTGGATCCCCTTACTCTATGTGAAGTGGAGGGACACACGTGAGGTCACCATGTGCTCTACTGTTCATAAAGCCTACAGCGGGGAAACTTCACGTTTTATCCGGAAAGGATGGAACCTGGTCCAGAAAGACCATTCCTGTGCCTTGTGGCGGTCAAGCAGTACAACAAGTTCATGGGAGGGGTGGATCTGTCACATGCCCCGATCTAGTACTACACCGTTGATTGCAAGACCAGCCGCTGGTGTATGAAGCCGTTTCTCCACTTCATTGACATTGCAGTACTGAATAGCTTCATAATCCACAAGGAGATGGCAGAGGCAAAGCAGCAAAAGCCCCTCACCCAGAGGCGCTTCCGGAACACTCTGGTCAAGCAACTGGGTTCTGCTGGGAAAACAGGGACCCACCTCCAGAGGGGCAGCTGTTGGGGCCTGAGAAGTCTTGCGTCCAGTACCAGTGAGTGAGCTCCCCAGTGATGCCTCCCTGAGATCGACTCAGGGCCGTCGAAAATATGTGCGGTGTAAACTGTGCACCATTTTCAAGTGTGAAGCATGTTTCTGCATAACATGAAGTGTGAAGCATGTTTCTGCATAATTGCAGATTGATTGTGCTTCACACTGTGGCATAAAGACAAGGACAGTTGGAAAGGCTGATTGATTTGTACATATTTGTTAATAGTTGTTTTTTGGAGTTCATGGTTCTTTTTTTTTTGCCTCCTGAAGTCCAACCCCTCGTCCACGTCGTAGGAGGTGGTAACAGCACATTACAAGTTTGGTCATTATTCTGGCTAATGGCTCTGGTGTGGTCATCACAGGGGCAAATGTATGGAAAGCCTTACAAATAAGTGCAAATCCACTGCAAGTGTCAAAACCACAACACATAAACCACAAAAATGCATTCCTAAAAGATTTAAGAGTTATTTTAAATGTATTGCATACATTTTGAAGAGGGGAAAAAGCCATAATTTATATATTCCCATAAGAAAATGCATATTACCCAGAAATTTAGTCAGGGTGGTTTGCTGTAAATAATGCAAGAAAAAAGTAAACAATTGATATTCAGTGATTGATGTTGTTTTATATTTGGTGATTTTCGATAGGCGGAGACACTTGGAGACGCCTAAAGATACCATATGAAATCTGCTGTGTACAGGGTTCCCGCGAGGTCTTAAAAACGTGAAAAAGTCTTAAATTTAGTGTTCAAAAATTAAGGCCTTGAAAAGGCATTGAATTTTGTTCACAGGTCTTAATTTTTTTTATTTGATAGCTTACGGCGCCACATTTATTTATTGTTCGTTGTTACAATGAATCTTAGTACACCAAACGTCACATCTTAGTAGGCTACATCCAAAATATCAGGCAACCTGTACACATTCATTGTCACTTGACCCACGGAAAAGGGAAAACGTTGTGTCACTAGGCCTGTTGGAACGAATTTCTAAAGTCGAATATAAATCGAATATTTAAAAAATCAATACTAATCGAATTTGGAAATTACTATTCGAATGTGGTGTTTTGGGGAGTTTTTTTAGGTGTTGGCTAACTTTAGTGAATATGTGAAAACGAAATGCTTTTGTCACGTCTAATGCACAATCTGCCGCATGACAGAAGCGATGCACCCACAGAGATCACTCCTGACCATTTCAGCGATGTGTGGAACGTTTTTGGATTTCCATCAGAAAACGGACAAATAACAATTAGCCTAATGATCTGCAGAATATGTAGCAGCATGTACCCCCCCACCCCAATATTAATTATGATTAAATGATACCCGGCCCGCGATCTGACCCGACACATAGGGTGCGCTTTTGGTTAATAACATGCAGTGTAGCCTATGTAAAACCTTTACATAAAAAGGAACAGAAAGCCCTCGAATCACGTCAGCCTACCCATGACATCGCTTATCAAAAAAGGCTAGCCTCGGCACGAAAACAAGCGTTGAACTTTTACAACACTGGCTGTAGGCTAAGTTGATGGGTAGGCTACACATATGGACGTTTAAAAGCTTTTCAAAAGTGCATGTGTTTGTCGTGTCGGGGGGTTCCCCAGGAGTTTTTTTGAAATTCTGTCTACTTAACACACCAGTTTAACGCAGTTTGGGAGGGACAGAAATACTTTTAGCCTACAGAACAAGCTGGCTCATGTGACGTGAACATGCTACCTTATGCATTATCACTACACTACATGGAGACATATCTCACGTTAACGTTGGAGAAAACATAACATAGCCTAGACTATTGTATGTGCGAATGGGTTAGCACAAACTTAGCTGTTGGTAAACGGAGATGCAGATCACTAATTCATTTCTTTGCGCCACAGCCCATGTTCTGCGTTCACTCCATTGAGACAAGTGAAATACATGTTTTTAAAGCCGTTTCATTTCCAGGCTATTTGCTACGATATTTACCTGCTATATGCCTTCTGTTTTCATGGACAGTTACAGGAATCCACGTCATTCGTTTATCGCTGCTTCAATCCTACCCACGTTATCTCCAGAGTTTGTATGATAAGTTTGTCAGTCAGTTTCAGCCTCTCCTCTACACCCGTTGGGATTTATTATGTTTTGTTACATTTTGTTACACTTTAGAATTGGAGAAGACAAAGGGGGGCTCTGCATGGATGTAATTGTAGAGCAGTACGATGTGCTCAATTATTTAGGCTAGCTCCAGAGTAGGCTAATGACGCCGTGAATACGGACACGCCGTTTATTATTATTGATTATCATTAATTATTATTAGGAGGCCCCTCATTGGTCGAGGCCCCTGGGCTGAAGCCCAGGTAAGCCCCTGCATTAAGGCGCCAGTGGATAAGATAGATAGATAGATATACTTTATTGATCCCTAGGGGAAATTCAAGGTCACAGTAGCATACAGACAACACACACACACATTCAATAACAGCAGAAAAAGTACTTAAAAGTATATAATATAAAAAAGCAATAAGCAATAAGGACTGTAGAAGATAAAGAATATACTAAATATACAAAATGGGTGAATAATCAATCAGGTGCGCTTGCAATGACTGAAGCAGGGACTGAGCCTGTGGTTCTCAGTGCATAAGGTAAGGTGGTCTGTGTGAATGAGTGTCATGGTGATGGTGCAAATGAGTAAGTCAAACAGTGCAAGAATAAAGTCTATATATCTAAATATAAATAACTATATTAAAGGAATTATCCAGATTAAAATGCACTTTAGATCAATTTACGGATGATTGGGAGTACATACATTGAGTTGACATCAAAATCATGTCATTCGGATGTGTTTTGAGAAAGTTCGATTTTACCGTTTTTAGTCAAAACTCGTTAGCCTGGAAGTGACCCGGGCATGTCATTTCACCGCTACAAAACGCTATTTTTATACCTCGTCTACAGTTCCAAACAACATTACACTTACGTGGTAGTGAGTAGAGGGTCCCTAAAGCCAAACCGAAGTATCCCGAGGTCTTTATGTGGTCGGATAGAGAGTCCAGAATGAATTTCATCAAGCCAGTACCTTTCCGGAAATGTTGCTGCTGCAGCTGCCATCTTTAGGGGAAAGTCTGTAGGAGTCGATTGCCGAGTGTGGAGTAACACGCTCTGGAAATTCACAATTTCGTCGCCGTTTTTTTTTTTTATTTAAAAAAAAAAAACATAGTCCAGTATTTCTTTCGAAATTGAAATGAAGTTGTATGCAACAGCAAACCTTAGCTTACTAACAGGTTGGAATTTTGAAATGTCACGTATGTGATGTGAACGTATTACTCCACACTCGGCAATCGACTCCTACGGACTTTCCGTGTGCAGTTTCTTTAGTTTAGCGCTCACTTGAGTTGCTGTGGGGTGTAGGGGGAGGGGAGGGGTGCAACTGGGATCTGTGTGTCTGATGGCTGTTGACTGAGGTAGTTGTCGCCTAATTGTTTGTGATCACCGTGTGGGGGAGGGGTGCAATATCCAGTGATGGTGGGGGTAAGTGTTGCACTGGTATTGAGGGGGTGTGGGGGCTGGGGGATGACCACCTCCTTGATGTCCCTGTCAAGGCTGCCAGAGTCGTGGACGCCTCCACAGGCACAGGCAAGGAGGCGTCAGGCGGGGCCAGGGCGTGAGGTGATGATGGTTTAGGTTGTTGAGTGTCACCGGGATGCAGAGCTGGAGACATTGTACGATTACATTGTACGATTTTGGTCTGTTTTCACAGTCGGCAACTAAATTTCCAAAGTCGGACAGAAGTCATGGGAGTTGGACTGGAATCGTGGCACGCTCCCGTCAACTAGATCGTTAAGTGTAAGGTGCCAATCTTAGCGGTTTTAAGTCAGTCGGAGTCAGTCTTTTTCTAGTTTTGCCGTTACGACAATATCAAACATGTTTGATATTATCGCAAGTCTTTTGAGTCGTGGCTCATGCAAATAGTGACGTGAACAATATGAAAACCAATAGTGACCTCTCTCCAACACCAAACAGGAAGGGGCAAAGTAGGCGACAGCTGTAGCCTATATGATTATTTGTTATTCTTATAATATTTGTCATTTCTTATAGCCTACATATTTAGTCAGCTCTTCCACGTGACATCCCTACCGATAGAGTTGTTCTGTCACGCATGAAACAATTCTGCAGAAACACGAAAATATGACGTGGAAGTTTAGTAGGCATCAACATCATTTCAGTTCCTGTTTATCTATTGCATGATGGGTAATAATTTAAAGGAATCTAGTTGCAGTCTTATAAATAGTGACCCTGCAAGATCTCTAGTCATTGCAAAAACATAGTCTGTGACTTAAAACTCTACCACTTGTCTTTAGATGTGAGAGGCTCTGAGACTGTAATCTTTTAAAAATCTTTCCCAAATCTTTGCAAATCTTTCCAAAGTCTGTCAGTGTAAGGAGGCCTTTAGACATATAGGCTATCTAGACAGGCTATCGAGGCTTCGCAAAGCCTTGACTCAGAGGGAAAAGTTAAGTGACTACGATAGCAGTTATGTGATATATTTGTCAAACTAGTAGGGATGGGCAAAGTGAAGCTTTATGAAACACTGAAACGTTCGAAGCAATTGTGCCGAATTGTTCCGAAGCTTTGAAACAGTTCCGACACCGCAGAGCTGTTTAGGGTGAAACAAATCTGTCAAATGCTTCGTATTAGAGATGCAGTCTTTAAAGTTCGTGGCTCGCTGTGTTACCTGTGTTCAGTCTTTGTCAAAAGCTAAGCAGCATGCCCTTGGTCAATTACTGGATGAGAGACCACATGAAGTCACAATAAAAAGTGTCTTATTGCTGCCACTATGTGTTCTCTAAATCACGTTCTTCTTATAAAAACTCTCGATTTTTGACCATTCTGAGAGTTTAGTTGAAACTGTGTGGTTAATGGTGAAGTAAGAAAACATAAACAAATACGATCTGAAACAATACCTTACAAATCAAACGGGGATCGAACCACATTTGAGCAGCCTGGGCTACCGTGCAAAAAACACCCTCAATAACCACTACACCATCATGGTTATTGCTTAAGAGAAAGCTACACTGTTAATTGAACGCGCGGGCACGCCTGCCGACACCGGTGAAATGCACCGAAGGTTCACTTAACTTTGATCACACGACATGGGGATTTTGAACGATGTTTCGAAGCAGTGGTCACATGACATGGCTGTTTTGAACTACGTTTCGAAGCAGTGTTTCGAAACACTTGTGCTTCGAAGCCTCGACACTGATTCGAGACGTCGGTTTCGAAAGTCACACCCCTACAAACTAGGCTTTCAGCTCAGATCTGTGCGCATTCTCGGTGTTGGGATGATTGGCCAATCATGAAAAGTGGAGACGCACAAGACCGCCTATATTAAAAAACAATTAGCCTACTTCCGCATTTATGAGCGATAATCTACACTGCGGTCGGTTTTAGTGTCTAGCCTTTAACATCAAATTAATCGGAGGAGGCTGTAAGATGTACTAAGGCAGTGGGTGAACTGGGAAGGGCTGGAAAAAAGACGGATTAAATGGAAAGATCTATGGGGCATGGAAGCTGGTAAGATCAGATTTATGTTAGGTGCTACATATGATGTGCTCCCATCTCCCAAGAATTTAAGTCAATGGTTTGGTGAGGATGATAAATGCATACTTTGCTCGTGTGTGGGCAGTCTCCACCATATCCTATCAGGGTGCAAGGTAAGTCTCACCCAGGGGCGGTATATACGTGGCGTCATAACCAGGTATTGAAATGTGTGGCAGCGGCAATAGAGGATAAAAGGAGAGAAGTCAATTCATTAGCAGCTAAAAAAAGGGGGAAGGCAAATTAACTTTGTACGTCAGGGGGATAAACCTTGTTCCGCGAAGGCCAGGTGTAAAACCGGCCAGTTGAAAAATGGGGCTAGCTGGGAAATGAAGGTTGATCTTGGCCAGCAGATGGCGGTACTCCACATATAGTGAGTACTAAGCTACGACCCAACGTAATTCTATGGTCGGATTCAGAGAAGATAGTTTACTTCATTGAACTCACTGGTCCTTGGGAAGACAGAGTGGAAGTGGCTAATGAGCTGAAGAGAGCTAAATACACTGAAATAGCAGAGGAGGCAGCTAAGCGAGGTTGGAGTGCACGATTAAGGCCTATTGAAATCGGTGCACGTTGGTTTGTGGCCAGATCTGCTATTGGCTTGCTGTCTGAATTGGGCATTTGTGGTCGAAGTCTAAGGCAGGTGGTTAGTAACATGTCTTTAGCAGCAGAACGGGCAAGCAAATGGTTGTGGGTAAGGAGAAGTTACCCTTCCTGGGGCGCAAGCTAAGGTAAGCTAACTGGCTCATTTGTTTTGTGTTTGTGATGGACTGTGCCTAGGTTGATGGTACTTGGCTAAGGTTTTTTATGGTTTATGGTTCAGTCCGCATCAACGGGACCAACTTAGACCATGCCTAGGTTGGTTATGGGTATTTGGATGTTTGTTGTGGTAATATGGTGGCAGCATGGGGCGTAAGCTAACTGGCTAATTTGTTTTGTGCTTGTGATGGGCTGTGCCTAGGTTGATGGTTGGTTGGCCAGGGTTTTTATGGCTATCGTTCAGTCCACATCAACGGGACGGACCAACCTAGCCAACCTTGACCATGCCTGGGCTGGTTAAGAGTATTTTGGGTATTGGATATTTCAATGTGGTAATATGGTGGCAGCATGGATGGGAATGTGTCTCCAGGACGCTGGTTTCACTGTTAAGCCTTCATGAGGTGTCGTGGGCCTAACTTAACGAAACATCGGTGAATGAGGGTGCCCACTTGATAACCTCAATGACATGCCGCATACTATATACTGCTGTTGGATGGGCCATTTGTATTGTGTTTGTGACCATTTGTTGGCGGATTTGTGGGTAGTGTGCTTTTTAAAGTTAAACTTGAGCAGGGGCTTCTGAATGTGTTTTTACCTTGGATTTTGGCACAAGGGATTTTAACATCTAATCCTGTGTATTAATGTAAGGCATTCAATAAAGTGGTAGTGGCGTTCATTCAGTGTGCGTGCACTGCATCTGCCCAAAAGAAATTGAAACCACTCAAGTTGCAGATATCAACAGATGTCGTTTGTAGACTGAGCTTATGTTCAATATAACAAGTCAACCACGCGTTTATAGTGGCATTGGCAATGAATAAGCCCTTTAATAAAGTATATAGAGATAGGCGAAATTTGAGCATTAAATATTTGAATATAATTTGATTATTAAAAAATAATAATGAATGAAATTCGAATTGGGTTATGGAAGAAGATTGACAGCCCTAGTTGTCACTTGTTATAGGCTACCCATGCAGGCACACACACACGTACACCCCTCAGTTATTGTTTTAAATGATTCTGTCTTATGATTTGAATATAGTGTAGATTGCAACAGCTTGAAGGCTGTAGGTTGCTTTGGGAAATACATCCGCACACAGGTGCACCCACAGACATGTGCATACATACACTCCTCACACAGTTATTGTGTTAAAATATGGTTGATGTTATGTTGAGAGATTGCAGCAGATCTTTGAAGGCTGTAGACCTCAGAGCATATTGTTCATTAAAGTTATTTATTTGATTGATTGATTTCCTGTTTTTTCATTCATATGCATACCAGGGAAGGTGCGACGTAGGTCTTAAAAAGTCTTACATTTAAGATTAAAAATCCTGGGGAACCCTGTGTGTAACTCCTGTAAACCTTTACCCATATTCTTCAAAATTTACACACATACTACCATCATGTTGTTGAATAATGAAATGCAGTTTTGTCAACCAGTTCCACACTGCATTTGAACAAAATTATGAATTAAAGTTGGCAGTGACGAGATTACCTGTGCTTGGCATGCAATCCTGATTTTTACATGGATCTTGATCTCTAGACGTCGCCGAGTACTGTCTAGAGGAAAAAAGACAACCAAAAGCAGTGCTACCAAACTGGAGTAGCTGCAGCTAATGGCCAGTACTGCTAAGCCATATTCTGATATTGCCACATTCGGAACACAAGGTTCCCATTCTAAGTCAAATGTAAAATTCCACAACCTTTACCTTTCCTTACCGTAAAATAAATTTCCAAGACCTACTATATAATGAATGGTACATGGAAATTACTTCACTGACCAAAGATTTCAAAGCAGCAGTGTTCTAAACTCTTTGACCTTTTTAGAGTGGTAAATGAATAAATGGGCATTAAAAAAAACAAAGTAGGGCTAACCATAACCAAGCAGTAACCGATCAACACCAAATTGCATGGAAATATATTTGTATTAATGTAATTTCGGCAAGTACATTTTAAACTGTTACAATAAAATTCCCAGATATTCCCTGACTTTGGCCAGAAAATGATCAAATTCCCTGACTTTCCATGTCTGGAATAGACTTTACTAAAATTCCATGATATTCCAGAAATTCTGTGACCTGAACCCTCACAAATATGTTAAACAGCTGGGAAAGGCTGTCGCAAATCCCTCGAACAGGTGGTCAATCAGAGATTTCAAACGAACGAGGGAACATGTCGCAATGCAACAGCGCTGTTTTCCCTTGATCAAAAGTGAAACCACCAGTTTTCCCACATCTCAACTTTGGCCAAAGTTTTCCGAAATAATCGTTTTCAGTGATACAACCTCATTAAATAATATGAATTTTCCATATGGGGTCTTAAAAGCCATGTATCCTTCTAGCCACAGCATTTTTGTTTTAAACATAAGCCTAATCTAAGCGTGCTCAGATGACGTGATCGACCAGGCGCTGTTGCTCACCTGTCCATCATGTAAAGCCTGATTTGATTGGTCCGCCCGATTTAGGGCGAGCATACTTCCACCACAATGGAGCAATGCCAGACCGAACTTCCCGTGGGGCGGGACTAAGTTCGGAATGGCACCCAGGCTACGCCAGAAGAGGAGAAAATCCCCTTTTTAAGTAAATCGTCACGTGTGATAAAGTGTGAGGACACAGCTATTATTAGCTTTCTGGTAGCGTGACTTTGAAGCGGATGACTGACTATGTCCAGTTTTATCAACCAAGTGAGTCTTTTTCTGCCCCCTAGTTAATACCAGGGACGGTCATAAGGTGTCACTATAGAATATAATTAATGTATTTCGGGGGAAGTAAGGGGATAAGAAGTTATATGTACACACACAGATTGTGTAGGCTATAGGCCCACTTTTAAAATGTGCTACTGCTACGTCAATGGAAAACTTCTGGTCCGTAAAATGACGCCAGGATATTTCTAAAAGTTTGTGCTTTTGACCGTTCGTGCCCTGAAAGGCAAGTCTTTCACATTCACATTCGGTTACATCTGCCAAGAACGATAGAGAGCTTACACATTGAGTAACGAGTAGCCTAATGAGTAGGCTACATTTTAGCTCTACCGTAAAACCTTATAGCGGCATGGACAAATGGAATGACTGCTAATGTGTTTAATCTTCACCTAAATAAAGTCCGGGTTTAACAGTCAAAACGTATGTTTATCCGTGAAATTTGTTCACAATATGAAAGTGTAGACTGTATACTGTCGAATTATGCAAAAACGTGAAATTCAACATTTTAACCTGTACGTTTGTTTATTGTGTATTTTCTTAAAATAGCACTGTGCGCTAGACGACTGGTTTCGCCTTGCAGGGTCACATTTGATCTGAACCCTATACTACTACAGTATGTTGCTGAATGTCACAATGACAAGAGACAGGGCCCATAGGTAACTCATACAAATCACATTTAATATACACAAGGCATAAAACCGTAACAAATCAATACAGGTTCCCAAAAAACTCATCCTCAGGTTCACTCATACAGAACTCATACAGGTTCACAAAAACTGAAAATCATTCGCTACAATTTGACCTCTAAATTACATAAATTAGCTTAGCCTCTAATACAGAGAAGTATACCTAGCCTGGGAGCGTACCTATGTTCCCCACTTTGTATAGGACCCGGGGAACATAGGAATGACCCCCCTAGAGCTACCTCTGTTAGCATAACATGCTAGCGGGAGCTAGCCTGCTTTAAAGGAACACCAGGCAAGCCTGAGTGCTTTTTCTCTATGAAGCTCCCCCTAGCGTCTGTACGTATCGATACGTGTGCGAGCCCTCGCTCGGTCTGAAGCTCTTTTCCTTTTCTTTGCATCTTCCATCAAGGGTTTTCGCTGCTTCTTCGCCATCATACACAAGTTTGCAACAATCGCTAGCCGGGTTTCATCAGCCTGCCTCTGTGCTGGGGATGCAGGATGTAAACTGATCCTGCTTCTCGCGATGTCTGAGACTTTGTGAGACTGAAGGTCGCAGGTGAGATACACCGAACTTGCAAGCGGGATATTCTCCCTACAGGCAGTAGGGGCGGGCGAGAGTCTACATTCGCCCTGTAATGAGTCATTTAACCATAATACCTACTTGCGAAGTATTAAAAAACATCGTTGTTATAGAATTTTCTAACGAAATGGTTGGTAATTAGCACATTTACGATATAAAAATAGCGGATCCACTACTTGTATGTCAAGGCACCCATACAAAAATGTGATATATGGCAATATATGAACATATATGTCCAATAACAGGGACTTATAATTTTACATATATGGACATATATGCGATTCAAATATTCATGTCAAACATATATTCAAAGCTATATGTCCATACATGCTTACAAAATATTTTAATTTCCCATATAAGATGCTATATATCTTCATATACTAGACCCAATTATTTGTTTTCCAAATATATGGTGGCATACATATCCATACACTAGATTCCATTAGCCTACTTATTTTCCAAATGGAGAACTTAGTGTGAATATATTTGTTTATGTTTTGGCGTCACGGGTATGGTGTCGACTATGCTGCTTGGCATCTTTTGCCTTATGTGTCAATGTTTTGTGTGGAGCGTTTGGGTTGCACCATGTGCATACTAAAATGTGTGAGGCCAAAGCTACTTTAAATATAACGGATGCTTATCGTATCTTGATGTGCGCATGCGCACACAACAATACCCATCCGCCACCCTTGACTGACTTTTGAACACCAACCACGGTGACTTCAACCGTCACTTTCCTGTCCCGTCATGCATCTGACTTTGTAAGCTGTACAAACTCTGCTGTGATCATATCCAAGGTAAGAAGGCCTTTAGTAAACGGGAATTAGTTAGAAAAATATTGTTTTTATAATGTAATGTTCCCTGACCAAAACCAAATCCGTTTGTTAACAGTCTATAGCTAACGTTAATGTTATCAATTAGCTATCGATAACGTTAGGGAGCTAATATTGCTAACGTTAGCGATGTTAGCTATTAATGTTAACTTTTCCATTAACTAACTTTACCATTATGTGGAATATCTAGAATGATAGTTAACATCATATCCAACAACAAGCCTGTCTGAGATGTCGTTATGAATATAAGTTTTAGTTTGAATGAAATATCAGGTGCAAGTAAGTTAGCTAACCTAGCTATAACTTAGGCTACATTTAAAGTGGCTGCTAATAACCATGCAGGCTAACGTGAAAGTTAGTAGGCTTAAATGGATCTTTGTTTGTGAAGGATAGTGTTAAGCCATCCTTACAACAGAAGGCTATGAGATAAAGAACGTGTAGCCTAATGATCCATACATCAGAATACTTTGACAAGATTTGGGAAAGATTCTTGAAAGATTGGAGTCTTTTAACTAGGGTTGGGTATCGTTTGGGTTTTATCCAATACCGGTGCTAAATCGATACTTTTAAAACGGTGCCGGTGCTGAAACGGTGCCTGAACCGGTACTTTGTTTTTAAAATGTTTTAAATTAAAATGGTCTAAAGCATGAATGGCTTTTTTTTGTTGATAAGACAAATTTGAACATGAAATTGAACTGTTATATTCAATTTACTATGAATATCTCATTGCTCCTACAAATAATACATTTAAATGTTAAAACAGCTTTCCATGCATGCACACACAATGGTAAGCTCTGCTTTCAAGTTTACCCAGTGTAGGCGGTTTGCCATAAGGTATGTTAAAACCGCTTGCCATAGAACATAGACAACTGCATTTGCAAGCAAGCTAATCTAACAGGGACTCTACTTTCCAGTTAATTCAGTGTGTTCCCAAATGCTTCAAGAAATGTCATGTCTTAACCCATAACACGCAATAGTTTTGAACATATCAGGCTACATGTCGGTGTTGAAGTGTTTAGATTCCCAGCGCTAGCCTAGTCGTTTTAACAGCAACTATGGCTATGCGCTAACACCAGTCAGCTGAGTTTAATTAGCGATAACGTAGGCTACGGAGATGGTTTCGTAGCCTCTTTGACAGCTCAGTGACATCAGGTATGTAACCTACATATTTATGTTTTTGCCAGCTAACTTTTAACATGATCTTCATACTCATTGTGATGCTATATGGGCCTCATGTACATGAAAGATTAATAATCATGCCATTATGTTGTTTAGAACACACCGTGAAATAAAGTTTTCACCTTACAACTTTGCTGATAACATTTCAAATAAATGCCAGTTAGCGCATTAGCAAGGACATTGTGTAAGGTATTAGGCTGCTGTTAGGCTGCTGTTGATGTTGTTTCATAGCCTTTTGCTTGTGTGTAGTTAGGCCCACTGCTAGATTTTGACAGGAGCTAGCGATATCACTTTAAAGTAAGCTACTTGGGCTCACGCAAGCTGTCAAACACTGTCCACTCGCCTATGTGGTGCACCCCTCTGGTTTATACATCCACTTATGTTAACTGTATCTGGATGTGTTGCTATCAGAGCAAGACGTTAGAGATGGTGCATGACATGCAGTGATGCCTCGTATAAAATAAATAAATAAATAAAACGCTATTTAAGCACCGAAATGAGGCACCGAAATCCACGTTGTTATTCGATGCAGTTACTACCGTTTGTGTCGGCACCGGTGCCATATTAGAACCGTGTTTCGGTGCCCAACCCTACTTTTAACTAATGCCCCCCATTTAAGCTTTACTCAAAAGCAGGCATGCAAACTCCTCACCTTTTGGCGAAATTCGCCGTTTTGAATCCAAAATTACTGACTTACGTGGTTTGTGCAGAACCGATGAGAAAATATTTAGGGGGGGGGGGGGGTGGTCAACGTTAGCTGAGTTTACTATTGTGCAGACGCAAACACATCTTGGTGTTGCCAGAGCGCCATTAAAATTTTCAGCAACAAAAAAGGCTATGTGGAAGCTTGTTGATGCAGAGGCAACGTGAACAGAACGCTCGCGCAGGTATAGCCTCCTTTTGTGAGCGCTGATAGGCCTAGATGCGTCTGAAATGTCAGCTGGAATGTGAGCACGGCGAGGAGAGGTGCCTAGAGATGTCACAGGTGGGCTAGTTAAGTGTGCTTGCAAGCACACTTATTGTTCTTCTTAAGTTTTATTATTAGGGGTCCGAGCAGTGTAGCTGCAAGACCCCTATTGTTTCTGTACCGTTCATTTTTGGCCAAAATTCTGTAAAAGTCGTACTGCAGCCTAAACCGTAACTCCAAAACTCTTCAAATTTTCAGGTATGGTTACCAGTACCCCCCTCTACCCATAACCCAAAATTTGGGGTACTGCACCCAAAGGTGGCGCTATTGGGAAAAAAAAGTTAATTATGCTAATTTCTCCTTACCAGATTGACCTAGACTCAAAATTCTTTCATAATATTAATCTCTAAACTTAGATGCATCTTGGTCTTATGGTCTAAAAATGTTTACTTTTGACACAATTTCATGGAAAAGCCAAACATTATAAAAAGTTTCACACTCTTCAAAAATAATCAAATCTTCACCAAAATTTTCACAGACAATGTTTAGACCAAGCCTCACAAAAGTTATAGCTCAGAATTTTGATATTTTGTTCCATTTCAGAGATATAGGCCAATAAAGTTAGACCACTTAGGCCATTTTTCCTAGATCACCTATATTCCTATAAACATAAGTCCTAGAAACTTCACATTTTCAAGTATTGTTACCAGTACCCCCCACTACCCATAACCCAAAATTTGGGTACTGCACCCAAAGGTGGCGCTCTTGTAAAAAATGCTTATTTCTCCTTTACCAGATTGACCTAGACTCAAAATTCTTTCATCATATTAATCTCTACATTTAGATGCATCTTTTTCACCCTGGTCTTATGCTCTAAAATTTTTTACTTTTGCCACAATTTCAGAGAAAAGCCAAACATCATAAAAAGTTTCACAGGCTTCAAAAATTATCAAATCTTCACCAAAATTCTCACAGACAATGTTTAGACAAAGCCTCACAAAAGTTTTTAATCAAATTTATTCTACCGATTAGGTTTATTGGCAGATTTGCCCACCCGGTAGAATAAATTTGATTAAAATTATATGGTTACCCAAATGTTTGTTTACCTTCCAGACAGTATCAGTGATGCCACCAAAGAACTTTTTTAAGATGGTTAACAGACTGTTTAGCTCGTTTATTTGGTCAAACAAATCCCACCGATTAAGTTGGAAACTTCTTCAGAACTCTAGAGGTGAGGGAGGTCTTAATTTCCCAAACATTGAACTGTATTACTACTCAGCCCAAGCTTTTTACATCAACTCTGTTATTAATAGATCAGAGGAAGATCCCTGGATAAAAATAGAAGATTACCAACTCAAGCCGGACAATTTATTTTTAGCTATGTTTACAAAACGTAAAATCAGTAGTACTAATTTTGTAATCAACAGTACACTAGGGGCATGGAAGAAGATTAAAAATATTATAGGAGTGCATATTAGTCTCCCTAGGAATACACACCTGTGGAACAATCCATCTATCACTATTCAAAGCTTAAAACTAGAATGGCAATCATGGATTAATAGAGGAATAAGTACTATCTCTGACATTATATCCCAAAACAAAATTCTGACTTTTGAACAGCTCAAAAATAAATTTAACTTAACACCTAATGAAACATTTAGATATCTACAATTGAAAAATTGGATATCACAGAATGTTGAGCTAAATTATAATACTGAATCAACAACATTAGAGAAGCTTTTTATGAAAATTGGAGAGAAAAAGAAACTAATTGGTAAAGTTTATAAATGTTTGAGTCACCGGTGGATAATTACTCATTTAAAAATATATATGATGCTTGGAATAAGGATCTTAATATCACAGATACACATACAAAATGGAAGGAAGGACTAAACCTAACCAATAATATTACCATCAATGAAAACCTGAGGCTTACACAATATAAGCTCATGACAAGAATATACAGTATTACACAAAATCTAAAATACATAAATTTGACCCATCATCCTCTGCTTTGTGTGTGAAATGTGGCTCTCATGTGGACACTCTTATTACATGCCTTCTGGGAATGTAAGAAAATTAAACAGGGTTGGCTGGAAATTCAAAAGTTGTTGACTGAAACCTGCAAAATTGAGTGCAAATTAACATCTACACTATGTATTTTGCAGAGAACAGATAATCTGAAGTATCCAATAGGATGGCAGATTCTTTTTTCCAACTTGGTTTATAAGAAAATTATTTTGAAACATTGGAAAGACACACAGGCCCCATCCATGCAGGCATGGAAGGGATTGATGAAATATTATTTAAGTATAGAAAAAGCAATGTGTGAGGACAGAAATAAAATAGAACAATTTAATAGAGTATGGCAGGACATTTATGAATCTTTATAATCAAATGTTTGGCAAGTTATAAAGACTACACGGGAGAACCTCATGAACAATGTGTGAGTGTAGGGGTGTTAGTGCGATTGGGTGTGTGTGTGTGTGCGCTAGGGCATCCAGCAGGTATATAGGTATGTATGGAGTATGAAAGGGTATGGGTGTTCTAGGTATATATAGGTGCATGGGTGTATGAGTAACAGAATGTGAATACCATGCCTGAGTAGGATTGTAAATTGATAATAGTTAATATGTCTGTACACAGTAAATCGGCCAGTGTTAATTTTACTCTATGGGTGTTAATTTTAACACTATTCCAGAGTTTATATAATCCTCACTCATCAGTGTTAAAATAACACTTGCCATAGTGTTGCCGTATTAACACTAGCCTAGTGTTTCATAATTAACTCTATCAGAGTTAAAATGAACTCTATTGGAGTGTATCATTAACTCCACCAGTGATTCATAATTAACTCTATTGGAGTAATTAATTAGTTTCTAGAGCCATATATTTATCAAAATAAACATATTAAACAAACCACAGCAAATTAATTACTTTTCTTTTTTTATTAACATTTGCCATGATATGGCTCAAATCAATGTGCAGAGGTACAATATATATGTCAAAGTTTGGTCCATAAGCATTTTGTTGAGCAAAGGCCTTATACTCATACAAATCATTGACTTTAACAATAAAACAATGTTCCTCACAATCCATAACCACATATGCATGAAAATGCTCTGCAACACTGAGTAAACATTTCATAAACAAGAAATAAAACAATATAATCAAGAGTTTTTTACAATTTCACAAACTTGTTTTGCTTTAAACCTATTACTAGAGATGTGCAATAATGGGCCAATTTTCCATAAGCAAGACAGATAATGCACCATGAAGTGATGTTACATGTGGGTATACCCAAAGTCCTTTTAGGCAAGTCCCTCCACTCAGCAGCCATATTGCAACGCATTTTGGGCACTTTCGGCAGGCTTCACAACACCAATCTTGCTCCAGCGGCAAGATCACAACACATGATTGGCACAATCAATGTCTTCACAACACACCACATGATTGGCTCAATGTATTTACATGTCCACGTTTTGCCACGGAGGGGGGTGTGATATATGTAGACAACACCATACGTTACAAACTAACCCCATGCATTTCTATGGAGGATTTTTTGATTGCTGTGTCTCCTCATTAGAAAGTCTACCTCCTTAAAAAGCTCATGGTGTTCATGTATTCCAAGGCTCCCGAGCAGTTCTTGACCAAACGCTGCGACACTCGTTGCTTTAGGCGCCATGCCAGATAGCCCGTCCCTCTTCCAGCATCGTAGAAGTTTTCCTGCAAAATAATGTGGGCAAGAACTATGATTATCCAGATCAATAGCTGAACATTATTATTATATATAACCTTAAATGGAAATGAGTAAAATCTTACATAGCCATTGGTGGAGTAAGGATCCCTGAGATTAGGAAACAGTCACAATGCCGAGTGCATATCTTTTTCCTTGACTTCGTACTGGTATCCTAAAAACAATAGGAAAATTATATTAGATATATTCAGACAACATTACAAGCTATAAAATGGAAGAGTGATTAAACATGGATTATGGATAAAATATAGACTTAACGCTTCTTGCCACTAAAATATGCTTAAGTAATATTACATTACATTAGGCTAACACATTAACCAAAGCGACTAACATGGTAGCAGTTTAAGTTTTAAAGCAATTCTCTCAACAATTTTAGGACAATTTAAAAACAGTAGAGTACAGTAAGAATAAGTGCATCAGTGAGAGCTGTTTTTAAACAGTTGAGTGTCAGTTCAAGACAGGTGGTAAGTACTAGGATCAGCTAGACTTGTTGTAAGTAGTGCTATGAGAGGAGATGTTCTCTAAAGAGCTGGGTCTTCAGGAGTTTTTTGAAAATGGAGCCACTGTGTAGTTGGTAATAGATATCCCTACAGCTAAGGTTCTACCTTATAGCATTTATCAACCCCACAATCACCAGTTCAATATTGTTTTTACACAGCAATTCTACTACCTAATACATAATAATAATAATAATAATTTAATCCATAATAATGGATTAAAATACATTAATTTAGGGTTTTCTTGTCACTCTGCAGGCAGGTTGTGTGAGGCTATATGTGCACAATAATGATTTTTCATTTTATTTCACATTACATTATTCACCCTATTACATGCACTCTATTTTTCTCACTCAAACAGTCAATTGTGATGTTATGTTACAATGTTCTCTCACTTTGAATGAATGGAATGATAACATTGGATCAATGTAAAAATGGCACTACCACTGAAAAGTCTGAGTAGGGATGTCCTGAGAACCCCACCCATGGAATCCCTCTCGTTCAGTCAGAAAAGAGTTAATAGTTTGACTGGACCTAACTGTTGTATACAATTAGATTAATTTATTCAAAACAAAACATACCCATGGACCAGGATATTCAGAAGATGCCTTCTTGTACAGTGTGTCAAGGTGCTCTACTATACTCCTCCATTATTTCCTCTCCCATTTAACTCTTCTCCAGAACCTCCTGGACCATCTATGCGTAAAAAAAGAAACAATAACAGTGAAACACTTGTAAAGAGAAAACTTACATGCACCCTCTAAAGAGTGTAAATCCAGAGTACAAACAAGAAAGCTAAGGGGGCAGCTAGAACGTCAAAAAACAAATGCTATTTAATACCACTGATAGTGCTCAAAATATAATTACACTTCTGTGGTTGTGTGATGAGGGTCTCTACAGACAAACAGAAGTATTGTAAACTTGGAAAGTGTACAGAGAGATTATAACAAGACCTGTATCTGAAGGAAGCAAATTGCTTGGCTTCGTGTTCTAGTAGCATGAAATCAGTGGGATTTTGATCTTGCAGCACTGGATCTGCAAGCAGATCTGACTGAATCTAATAAACATACTTTACGTTCAGCCAGATCTGTGCAGAGCTGCAAGACTGAATGTGCCCACTGATTTGACACTACCGGAACACAAAGCCAGGCTTCTGCATTTTGGAGAGGAAAGAGACAAGGATTTCTCCTAGTGATATTTTAATTTTAAATGCTCACCTGTTTGGCCTTTTTCTGCTGAATCTCCTATGGCAGAGGTGTTCTCTTCTTTTGCACCAGTGGATTGATGTGCCTTGTTTGAAGAACAAGAAAAAAAAAAATTGGAATCTTAAAGGGCTGCTTTAAGAAATTCGGTCTCCGATTTTATTTCACTTAATTCAACTAAAGGGTGACAAAATCTTTTTTTTTTTTAACCATACCCACTTTATTTGGCGTGAACAACACATTTCACAATTTTCTTCATCAGGTTTGAACGTGTACCTAAAGCTTTCACGCCAAATAAAGTCAACAAAATATACCCTCCAGTGTGCGATTTATACTAGTTTTTGACTTTTTAATAGTTATACTGCACACCATCAGCACCTGCAAAAGGGCTGTGCACAGGGATTTTGAACTTTGATTGATTTCAAATGTATTTCTTAAAAAGGATCATAAGGATCTGCATTAACTCCAGCCAGGATACAAAGTGTGCGTGTGAAATCATTAAGAAACATGCCTAAGGTCAGGCTGATTCATAGTCTAAACAAGCTAGAAAAAAGAAAGAAAAAAAAAAAGCGTTGCAATATGGCTGCCGAGTGGAGGGACTTGCCTAAAAGGACTTTGGCTAAACCACATAAAACCTCACCTTCTCGAATTAAACTTTGAAAGGAAAAACCAGGCAGCAGTTTGAGGTACTTTTTTCTCCATGGTACTGGACATTGATGAGCATTTTGCTGACCCTGTTAAAACAAAGAAAATGATTACATCAATACAAGAACAACAATGATTTGACTATCAGCAGCATATCAACTAACCAGCAAAGGACTTCTAAACTTTATTCTGACATTATTTACCACAGGTTACCAAATGTTTCAAAAATGTTTCAAGTGTTTTGTCTTAAAATATGTTCATATAATCCCTACTTTTTAAGCAACATGACTGGTACTAACTTAAATAATTTCATTAGGCAGTAAACTCGTCTACATTTTACCATATCCATAAAAAAACTGCTCATAATTTCAGAGAATAAACATTTCTTACTCTGCTCAGCTGTAACGTTATGCCTGATGGACTGAATATCCTTATGCACGTGCTTGCAAGCTATTGAACCACAATTTCTACAAATATCTAAAATAAGTATCAGCTAGCTAACTTCTATACTCCTTGGCTTACCTGCACCCTTTATAAGTTAGGAAACAAAGAAATTGATCTAACCCAAATAAAGCCAACAGACTCTAACAGAAACGAATACCAGTGCCATACAGAGAATGGAGACTGCACCAAACCAACCAGGCTAACGGTTACCTTACACCTCTGTTTGCTACAAATGCCTAACAGTTAAACGTATGCCCTCGTGGTCTCAGCTAATGTTAGCTAGCAGCAATTTTTTATAACCAAGCAATAGTGTTCAGTTCAACCAAACGTCAATGAGTCGACAGACTGTTATAATTAGTCAGTCAACAGATCCATTTGTGCCAGGTGAGCATTTGGCAGCACACTAACGTTAGATCGCTATGAACAGTGGAGTTCTGGCTGTAACTAATGTTAATCAGCTAGGCTACGTTAGCATGTTAGAGCTATTCCCTCAGTGGGTATTCAAATTCCAACCGCCTTTTCGAATTTCAGAAAGGACTTTAAGACGTTGTCGACTCCAATATTATATTAATGTCAGTTTACAGTTTAAGTATTACAAATTAACATAAACTTAACCATTTCAATTTGATAAGGTTATAACCCACCGAAGTTATGTTAGCTTGCTGGATGTTTTACCAATAATTTTCTGAGCTAGCTAGTGCTAGCGACCTTGCTACTAGCTAGCGACCAAGCTAACGTCACCAATATTTCATAGTAGGTAAAACACGTTGGTATGAAAACATATACCTGTGATGTGACATTACTTAATTGTGTATTTGTCGTAGTTTTCATGCTAGCTTACAGAAGTATAGGGAACAAATGAATTTACCTTTTACTATCCCACGATGTACTTCAATGGCGTCCATCTTCTTTTCAAAAATCTCAACTGAAGGACCGGAAGTGTAAATGACTCCACCCCAGAGTTCGTACATTCACACCCACTTAAAACACTAGGTTGTGAGTTTTAATTACACCGTCGGTGTACATGTTTGTTCAAACAACTCCCGAAGTTACACTAATTAACACTAATGAACACTGAAAAATATGTCTCTGAAAAATTAACACTTAATAACACTGTCAATTTTACTGTGTACTGGTATAAGCAATTTCTGTTACATGTATGAAATCAAATAAATATAATTATAAAAAAAAAAAGCCTCACAAAAGTTATCAAAAGAATTTGGATATGTTGTTCCATTTCAGAGATATAGACCAATAAAGTTCGACCACTCAGCCCATTTCTCCTATATCACCTATATTCCTATATGAGTACATTTTTTTCCTTGGAGAACAACCATACAACCATCATTATGTGGATACCTTTAACAGTGCACATTTTCAGATCTCTTTTTTTATAAAGCCCTTAATTCTATTGTCAAATGTATGCTGGGAATTTTCTTGATGTTGTGTGTTTGCCAACACACATTTTCACCATGTGAATGTGACTGCCAAATATGTAGGATTGTCAGTGGCTCAGTGGGATAATGCCTAGTGCTGGTGTTTATTAGGTTGAGAGTTTGAATTCCCGGTAGTGCTTTAGGCTCTAGCTCGAATACTATTGGTTATTGAAGATTCACACCATTGAACAGCACCTGAATGACATCAGGCAATCAACATACACAGTCATTAGTTGCCAAGAATCAGAATGCCGAGACACTCTGACATTTAGGGGAACTTCTTTGTTTACTATTTTTCCTTCATCATTAAGTCTATCATATTTATATTTCATCCATTAGTGTTCTTCTCTACAAATGTCTAATTGCCCCAGAATTTCAAAAAGATTTCAGGTGTACTCTTTCAGGAAAGCCCTTCATTTTATTGTCAAATGTATGCTTGGAGTTTTTCTTGTGTGTTTACCAACACACATTTTCACCATGTGAATGTGACTGCCCAATGTGTATGATTGTGAGTGGCTCAGTGGGATAATGCCTTGTACTGGTGTTTCTTAGGTTGAGTGTTCGAATCCCTGTTAGAGCTTTAGGATTTGTCATTTAAGATTCACACCATTGAACAGCACCTGAATGACATCAGCCAATCAACATTCACACTCATCAGTTGCCAAGAATCAGAATGCCGGGACTATCTATTACATTTAGGGGAACTTCTTTGTTTACTATTTTTCCTTCATCATTACGTCTATCATATTTATATTTCATCCATTAGTGTTCATCTCTACAAATGTCTAATTGCCCCAGAATTTCAAAAAGTTTTCAGGTGTACTCTTTTAGGGAAGCCCTTTATTTTATTGTCAAATGTATGCTTGGAGTTTTTCTTGTTGTGTGTTTACCAATACATTATTACTATGTGAATGTGACTGGCCAACATGTAGGGTTGACAGTGACAGATATATCTTAGCGATACATTTGAGTTAAATATCCAGTTACAAGGCAAAGACAAGCACCTACCTCACCTAGCAAATAAGATTACTGCATTCACCAAAAAAACTTGAGTATGGGACAGGTGCCTCGATCGCGACTGTATTATGCCTTTGAGATTTCTGAGCGAAATCGCTGAAACGTCTGATTGGGACTGGAGGCACTCTTGTGATCCCATACGCCTACATCACATCTCTGCAAAGTTCATTTAAAAAATATTTCCCAACCAGCAGTGCTCAGTATGACTGGATTATGGATCCATTTAATGCAGCATGTTGGTATTTCATTGAATATATTGTACAATGCTGTAAAATGTCCTATGCTTCCTCATATGTTGCTGGAAAACAGAAATGTGTATGTTATGTATTTATTTATTTATTATTATATCTGCAGCACCAGCTGATTTTAACTCTGTTGAAGAGGATATATTTAGAACTTGTCATTATTTCAATAAATTTGACAATTTTTTAGCTTGACCTACCACTTTCTTAGAGCGATGAGGGACAGGTGGGGCTTGAGAATGTCCCCTTGATCAAAGTGGGGAATGAAAGAAAAAGTTTGAGAACCACTGCCTTACATGCATCAAAATGAATGAATATATATCAGGATTTTACCCTTGACCACATATACAGAGTTTTGCTATCTAGTTTGATCAATTGCAGCTTCGAGCACTGGGTTAATAAACCATCGTAGGACAACTCAGTAAGAGTTGATAAAACACCCGCACCGTCTATTTAGGTATCATTATCTCATAACTAATCTCATGAATAGATATTAGTAAATATGAGATTTACTAGACCTATCTGTCAATTCCCATTGGCAGCATCAGCCACTTCCTTGGTCTAACGCGCACATTTTTCAACCGTGTCCTCCCCCTGCTGCCTGTACAGTATGTGATGGGTGTTTGGGAGGTAATGGGCATAACATTGCCTTTCAAATGTGCTTACAATAACATTTCTTCAAAGTCCAGAGGGTGTCAGAGGCGAGGGCCATCCTATCAATAATTCCGCAGCTGGAGTCAACGTGGAGCACCTTCATGATAATAATTCACCTTACAAGGCTTTTTCACAGGGGCTCCAGAAACACACACACACATAAATACACTGCCTGCCCTAGCATTCTCCCAGGGATAACAAAAGGAGCTTTTTTTATGTTGTTTTTTCTCCTTCACCCCAGCGTTTTCATTGTGCTATCTTGCCTGGCAGGGGAAAGCAGACATGTTGGACTGGAGCTGTTCTCACTTGTTTGTATTCTGCCTGCTGCTGACTGAGGTTACCAAGGGAACCATAAAACTGTGAAGGACCCAGGCAGGGCAGCTCTGGACAGCCACCCTGGAACGTGTCGGAGATTGTGTACGTTTAAGGGCAGAGCTGGGTGGTGTGAAGGGGGTTAGGGGTGTGTGTGTGTTTGTGAGGGGGGGGTTCTAAAGGGGGTTAGTGCTGTGTGTGTGTGCGGGGGGGCACTCAGCTCTGGGCTGCTCACCTCAGCTCTGCCTGCTCACCTCAGCTCTGGGCTGCTCAGCTTAGCTCTGCCTGCCCACCTCAGCTCTGGGCTGCTCACCTCAGCTCAGCTCTGCCTGCTCACCTCACCTCAGCCCTGCTCACCTCAGCTAAGCTCTGCCTGCTCAGCTCTGCCCTGCCTGCTCACCACAGGCTCGGTTCTGCTCGCCCAGCCTTCCTCTGGGCCAAAGCGTCCTGGGCTTCCTGCCCCTGGACTGGGCGAGATGGACTCCAGACATAACATCTGTCTCCGCACACGCCCGGAGTGATGCCTGCTTTCACCCAAATACATCTCCCCTCAGAGCGACTCTGTTGTTTAGAGAGAGGGACTGGTCATCTTGGCAGGAGCATTTCCTGTCCTGCCCTTCAACAATGAGTCCCAGTGAATCCCTGGGTCATTCATCAACCAAGCATGAAGTGCCAGTCTATTTGAATATAAATCACTATGGTCTTTTGCTAGATAATAGTATGCTTTTATTTACAGAGAATGCAAACAAAATAACATGAATTTCACAAAATGGCGGTCTTTTGATTTTGAAACTTTTTTCCTTCTTGAAAGTGCATTTGGATCTTGTTGATTCTCGCTTCACAAACAATGCAGTTTGCTCTTGTAATTTGTGACTATTGTGCTTTGTACATGTCTGTTGTGCTTTTAGTGTTGACAATTAATCAGTTTTGTATATGTCTTATTGTACAGTCTTTTGTTATTTGCACCGTGGCCCAGCATAACTACGGGGACAAATTAAGGACTTTTGATCTGTTTATGACATAGCAGTCTCCTTCCTGCTGTTAGACATAGCAGTCTCATTTCTGCAGTTTATATGATATTGTCGGTGCTGTGAATATGAAGGCAACAAGCTCAGGCTGAAGGCAATTTGCCCATATCAGTGTTAGTACATCTTAGTAATTGCAGTGGGTACACCTTTGAATAGAGTCAGCAATTTCAGGCAGTGCCAAGCATGACAGAGTGGGAGAGAGGGAGGAGAGAGAGAGAGAGAGAGAGGGAGGAGAGAGAGAGAGAGAGAGACAGAAAGAGAGAGAGAGAGGGAGGAGAGAGAGAGAGAGACAGAAAGAGAGAGAGGGAGGAGAGAGAAAGAGAGAGAGGGAGGAGAGAGAGAGGAGAGACAGAAAGAGAGAGAGGGAGGAGAGAGAGAGAGAGACAGAAAGAGAGAGGGAGGAGTGTTATGACTTTTTGATTGCTTCACTTTGTTCCATTCCCACTTATTTGATCTTTTACTGTTTCTGCACAGTCCAAGCACCAGTGTGTGTGTGTGTGTGTTACAATCCAGGGTGTCTTATTTCTGCCCTCTAAGCAAATGTGGCACCGTAGCGAATACCTCAATATTTTCTGCAACAGTTCACTCACTCATGCGCACACACACACACACACACACACACATACACTCAACACATCAGGCCTTATCTCTGCACTGCAAATAATAAGTAAACAAACCCGTTGTCACATTATGAGTTCAATATTCCCCCTGTAAAATGTAATTGTTGCGGAGACGTGTTTGCCCCCACTGTTTGGCGGTTATGGTGGAACTTATTGCCTTGTGGGAAAGGAAAACAAAGATGATTAGGTTCTGGGCGATGATGTCATCTTATTAGCCGCTTCACTGACGCATCTCTCTCAAACAGCGCTGGCGCCTGGCCGACGTGTCCTCTGTGCATTTTCACGACGCAAACAACACTTAGAAGATTTGATTATCTGGACACTGAGAGCGTGGCACTAATGCAATGTCAACGTTTACTCTCCCATACAAAGTGGGAAAGAGAGAAGAGCACATTAAGTTTGTCTGTGATCAACAACACGGTTTGAAACCTCCACAAGTAGCGTGTGACTCTGGGGCATATTGAAGTTAATGTGATGTTTTTACTTCTACACTGGTTAAAAAAGGCTGATGGCAACGAAGTCAGTCATGTCATGGCACAATCCATATACAGAAATAAAGTGTAATTACATTATGTCCCGTTACTGTATGTAAGCATGTTGAGTAATGGCACATTAAATGACGGCTAATTTACACTACCACTGGCTTGTGATACTATCATTATGACATGCCAGATACGAACGCACATTTTGACAAGCCTGGCACCAACACACATTATGACATGCATGACACGAACAAACATTTTGACAAGCCTGACACCAACACACATGACATGCATGACACTAACACACTCGTGCTGTGTGTTCCTACTGGACATTGACACACTCATAAAACTAATGACACATGACAACATGTTTATGACAAGGTTATGTCAGCCTGTGTTAAAAGGCTTAATCAGCTCGTGCCCAACATTTGTCACTGATATTGTGTGAGTGTGACTAGTGCTTGTGTAGGAAGATGATCTTAGAGATGAGGGTGATCCACCAAGTAGTTATTCTTCCTTCATTATTTCGATGGTACACAGACTCATATTAGGGACAATGGCGTCTCTGTCATTGATACTGCAAACCTGTAATGTCTGGTATTGCTTTATGTAAATTAGGTGTATCATGCCGGAAGAGTGGCAGTCCAATATAAGTGAACCAAGCCAATTCAAGATTTTCAAGAGACATGTCATCAAGTTGCATCATTCACATCATACAAATGCCAAGGCATTCCACTGGCATTATGGATGTGACAAAAAGTCAATTTTCCGTGGAATTGCCCTTAAGTACATCTACAGTATGTATGCAGTCATCGTCGGTAATGTAATGTAAAGCTCATTGAGTATGTTCAGTCAGGAGAGTAGGATTCTATTATTCATTTACTAGGCATCTATTTGGGGTTCCTGACACAAATTCATTTTAACATTGATGTGCCATTTATTTCTGAAAGAAAAGTCAGAACATTCTGAAAGCAGGATGAGTGAAATATTTATTGTGTTATCCTAGCTCGAACATCGGACGATCTCTGTGGATTGGACTGTCTTAAACACTCTGAAAGCAGATTTGGACAGGATGAAATATTTACCACATTTCCGACACTCCCCTCCTCCAGGCTTGACCATTAAACAGTGTAGGGTTCGGAGCTATAGCAGGTGTGCTCAGGAGTCCAGTGTTGCCAGGTTTCGGAAAAGAAATAAGCAACCAGGTCTGTGGAAACAAACCCAAAAGAAGAGACTCAAAAACAAAATGATGCAACAGGCTTTGTAAATAGATAGATAGGTACTTTACTTATCCTGAAATTGTAGCCATCCAGTAGCTTATACATCTATAACACAACAAATACACATACGTACCTGTATATCTCACATACCAAAAAGTCACTCACAGAAATGTAAAAGTTTAAAGAGCATGTGAAGTGATTACAAAGGTCTAGTATGAACTGACCATGTGATGATAAAGTGCTCTGGAAGACAGTTCGGCTGTGGCATGGAGGCAGGGGTTATGCATATGTGCTAATATAGCACGCAAACAGTGAGGTAGAAAGACAGTGGTAAAAAGTGGCTGCATAGAAGAGGACGCTGGCAACAACATACTGGTAGAACATCCTGAGGAGCTTGCTGCACACATTGAAGGACCGCAGCCTCTTCAGGAAGTACAGCCTGCTCTGCCCTTTCTTGTAGAGTGCGTCAGTGTTGGCTGACCAGTCCAGTTTATTGTCCAGGTGGAGACCCAGATATTTGTAGGTGCTTACCACCTCCACATTGACCCCATCAATGGAGACTGGTAGCAGAGTGGGCTTAGACCTACGGAAATCCACCACCATCGCCTTGGTCTTTGAAGTGTTGAGTTGAAGATGATTGAGTTTGCACCATTGCACAAAGTCCTCCACCAGGCTCCTGTACTCCTCCTCCTGCCCGTTCCTGATACACACCCTTCTGCATGTGGCATGTGGTGCTGCCCTATAAACTGGTGCACGTAAGGCGGGGAGAAGGTGTCTCTCACACACACACACACACACTCTCTCTCTCTCACACACACTCTCTAGATAGATAGATACTTTATTGATCCCCAGGGGAAATTCAAGGAAATGCACTCTCTCCCTATAGACTGGTGCACATATGAAGGCAGGTAGCCTAATTGACCTCTGCCTGTGATGCCCTCAGCTGAATGGTCATGGCAGAACAAGAATCCTATATGTATTTGGAGCACTGGCCATATCATGTAGAGGAACATACAGTACATACATTAATAATACATTATGAAAAGGGTGCTATAGTACAAAGGGTGTATTATACAGTATATAAAGGGGGCTATAATAAAATAATACGTTATGAAAAGGGTGCTATAATCCAAAGGGTGTATTATATATAAAGGGTGCTATAATAAAATAATACGTTATGAAAAGGGTGTATTATATATAAAGGGTGCTATAATAAAATAATACGTTATGAAAAGGGTGTTCCTGCAAAAATATTTCCCAATTTGTCAGTGTTTGACAGCTGATTGTCACTGACTGTCCACTGTTTCTGCCTCTCACTGTCTCTCACACACACACACACATTCTCTATCTCTCTCTCACACACACACTCTCTCTCTCTCTCACACACACACACTCTCTCTCACACACACTCTCTCACACTCACACATTCTCCCTCACACACACACACTCTCTCTCCCTTAATCCCTTATTCCTTTTCTCTTTATCTCGGCCTCTTTCTTTCGACAAGCCATTGTGGGTGTCACAACTCTGGAAAACTAGATCATATCTCCCTCCTTGTCTTGTCACTGAATGTTAAAAAGAGGAACGGCCCATGCCGGCGAAAAAGACCACTTGGGAGGAGACGAGGAGATTGCTATCTCCAGAAGAGGGGTCGCTCTCAATGCACGTCCTATTTCAAGCACCTCAGCAGCTCCAAATACAACAGAAGAAGAAAGGGCACCCGCGCGCGCCACACAATGACACACGGCAGCCGTAACTGTAACCGCAAACCCGTCGCGCAGTCTGTAAAAAACACCCAGAGGGACTGACGTGACAGATGGAGTCTTTGACAAAACACGACAAACAATCCCCAGGCCCTGCCACACCAGCCTGACAGCGCAGCGTCTCTCAAGCCCATTTGGCTGTCTGTACAGACACTGATGGAGTATATCAGGCATGGAGAGGAGTGAGGGAGTCGTGCGTGCATGGATGTACGTATGGATACATAGGTACTCAGGATATATAGGTTATTTTATTGATTGACTGATTGATCTTCCAACTAATTAATGAATGAGCAGAGTAATAGGTGGGTGGACAATCTACTGATTTGTAAATTGATTGATCCACGACCATCAGCTGAAGGTGACCTGTGGCATCCTCCCTCCATCTTCCCAGCAGCCCATTCTCCCAGTGCTGCTGCCATGGCAATACCAGTCTCAGGAGGGAATTGATGCTTCCTCTCTGCAGAATGGCATATGATGTATGTGTGCTGGTCATGTTTAAATTCAGAGAGAAAAATACATGAAGTGTTCAATTACGGCCCATTTAACACTGGTATTAGGCGTTGCTTCCAAGTCGCTTATGATTAATGTGCCTTCGGAAACTCTTGAACAAGGGCCTGTCGCCGGACTATTCAGCACCGAGCTCGTCCAGCATGGAAAAGTCACTCACTCGGTTAATGGCGTCAAATCTTTTTTCTTTCTTTTTTTCCCCCATTGCACTTAAATGTAAAAAGAAACCTAATTAAGGGGCAATTACATTGTGATGTCAGCGGTGACACAATGGCAGGGCTGCTACCACTGATGGAGCCCAAACGCAGGCTGCTCTCCTATTTCCTTAATCACACGTCGTCACACGTCACACGTCACTCCCAGAAGAAACCTGCTCAGTGGACGTGGACTGTGGTGACTGTGATGTATGAGGTTCTGAACTTTTGGTTGTTGCTCTAAATTAAGAACTTCTATAAAAAAAAACTTTTACATAGCAACTAGCTACTAGCCAATTCTTTATCCTACAGCTTGAGGTACCTCTTACATATTGTGGCCCAGTCGTGCAGGTAAGGACACCCTCAGCCCTCACTGTGAATGGGTATAGGCTAGATTTGATCTGACAGTATGTTTTGATTTTGAAAAAACAGATATCTCTTACAATGTCAGCTAACCATAAATAAAAGCAATTCAAAAAATACATGCTTAAATCACTACGACTGCACTCATAGATCCCTCTCACTGGCAAAACACATTGTAACACATTTTGATCCTGCTTCCTATGATTCTCACAGTCAGATGTCACCATGGCTACAATCGCCTCGGAGACAGAAACACAGCCAAGAGCAGAAGCTATGCTGAAACATGACCATTTATCTCACACCATCTGTGTCCAAACTGTGATCTCTACGGGCCAACAAAGCCCACTGCCCCACGACCTGTGTGTGTTAGATCCGAACACAATCGCAGGGTTACATTTGTGCTCAGAATTAAAAACAGATGCCTTCAGCATAGCCTCTGGACACAGGGCTGATGTCAGACTGTATGCACATTCTCCTCTCTGCAGGGTGTTTTCAAAAAACACCGCTACTCTGAAAGCAGAACTCTTCATGTTTCAGTATTTATCTGATAGACTATGTCTGCAGGGGTTCCCAATTCGTCAGGTGTTTCACACAGCAACAGATTAATTGAATTAATGGATTTGTGTTTGTGTCAATGAAGCGAAAGAGCTGTGTGTGTGTATGATGAGACATGACTTAATGGTGCTTTCATCTCCAGAAAAAAATCAGAGCTGAAATCTATTTGACACAACTCACTGTGCTTGCCAACAATGAGCTTCTGATTGACCGGATGTCCAGATGTTAGTGTTTGTTTACTAGTGAATGCTGTGTCGTCTGTGCTTTATGAGAATAAACAGCTGTGAGGCGATAGGTGATTTTCACAGGATACGTAACTGATGCGTGGAGAGAGAAAATGAGTGACATGCAATATTTGAGTTAAGTAAGGGATAATGTATAGAACGTCAGTCATTATCGGGAAACAAGTCCTGACAGGGCAAACCGGTCTTGTTTCGTCCTGAAGGGACTTATTATCCCTATAATGACCGGCGTTCTATACATTATCTTGCTTTTTATATGGCTACTTGAAAAAATGAAAAAGTTAACTCCACGTTATTTGTTACCGTCGTTGTGGCTTTTGCCGAGCAACAAATAGTTTGCACGATACGCTGAACTTGAATCAAACATTCTTTAGAACACAGCTATTCAACCGTCTGCTTTCACTTTTGAATGAAGTTACATTGCAAGAAGTGACCGGACTACTTCAAAGTCAAAGTCTTCAAAGTCAAAGTCTGCTTTATTGTCAATTTCGTCAAGACATACAAAGAGATCGAAATTATGTTTCCCACTATCCCACGGTGGAGACAAGACATATTTTACCAATTAGGTCCACAGACAAACATAACATTCAAGTAAACAATATAAAAAGTAAAAATAAGAAGGCACATACAATGAAGAAGATAAGAGCAGCAAAATTTGAGTTGAAATTGTGCAATTGTGCATACAGTAGACAGTCAATATAATAGTGCAAAAGTCAGGCCAATAAACGGCTGAGGTAGTTCTGTTTGACCTAAGTATGCAAGTGGCATAGTGGTGCAAGTTATGTAAGAGCAGCAGAAGTGTGTTCAGAAGTGTTTTCAGGACAACAGGACAACAACAACAAGTTGCAAAGTGTGCAAGTGTACAAGTGGAGTAGTGCAAGGCAGCCATTGTGGGTCCAAAGTCCAGGATGTTATGTAGCTGAGGGTGGAGGGGGGAGAGAGTTCAGCATCCTAACAGCCTGGTGTATGAAGCTGTTGGTGAGTCTGGTGGTGCGGGAGCGCAGGCTTCTGTACCTCTTCCCAGAGGGCAGTTGATCAAACAAATTGTGAGCGGGGTGACTTGCATCACTCACAATTGTGGTCGCCTTGCGGATGAGGTGGGAGGTGTAAATGTCCTTCAGGGAGGGGAGTGAAGCACCAATAATCCTTCCAGCTGTGTTCACTATGCGCTGCAGGGCTTTCCTGTTGTATTCAGTGCAGCTTCTGACCCACACAGCGATACAGCTGGAGAGGATGCTCTCAATGGTGCCTCGGTAGAATGTGGTCATGATGGCTGGTGGAGCACTTGCTCGCCTGAGTTTCCGCAGGAAGTACAGGCGGCGCTGAGCTTTCTTCGCCAGTGATGCAGTGTTGGTGGTCCAAGAGAGGTCTTCACTGATGTGCACCCCCAGGAATTTGGTGCTGCTCACTCTCTCCACCACAGCACCGTCGATGGTCAGTGGCAGGTGTTGAGTGTGACCTCTCCGGAAGTCAACAACAATCTCCTTGGTCTTGCTGACGTTCAGCAGGAGGTTGTTGTCCCTGCACCACATGGTCAGAAGGTCGACCTCCATCCTGTATTGAGTCTCGCCGCCCTTGGTGATGAGACCCACCAGAGTTGTGTCGTCAGCAAATTTCACTATGTGGTTGTTGCTGTAGGTTGCAGTGCAGTCATGCGTCAGCAGGGTGAAGAGCAGCGGACTGAACATGCAGCCTTGAGGGGCCCCCGTGCTCAGTGTGATGTTGCTTGAGATATTGTTGCCAACACGTACTACTTGAGGCCTCTGACAGAGGAAGTCCAGTAGACAGTTGCAGAGGTAGGTACTGAGTCCCAGTTTGTCAAGTTTGCAGATGAGTTGTTGTGGTATTATGGTGTTGACATATGAGTCTCTTTTTTCCAGGTGGGTGAGGGCTGGGTGGAGGGCAGAGCAGATTGCATCCTCTGTGGACCGTTTGGCTCGGTATGCAAACTGGAAGGGGTCCAGGGTGGGGGGGAGAATGGATTTGATGTGTGACATGACAAGCCGCTCAAAGCACTTCATGATGATGGGTGTCAGTGCCACGGGGCGGTAGTCATTGAAGCAGGATGGAGCAGTTTTCTTCGGCACAGGTATGATGGTGGCAGCTTTAAAACATGATGGGACGATGGCTTGCTTCAGGGAAGTGTTAAAGATGTCTGTGAAGACATCCTTAAGCTCCTCAGTCCTTCAGCGCACGACCTGGGATGAATTGTCTGGGCCTGCTGCCTTACGGGTGTTGATAGCAGCAAGTGTCCTCTTCACGCTGTCGGTAGAGAGGCACAGGGGCTGCTCGTGTGGAGGGGGAGGGGTCTTCTGTGGGCAAGTGCTGTTTTGTGCTTCAAAGCGAGCAAAGAAGCGGTTCAGATTGTGGAGCAGAGTGAAATGGAAGGTGTTAATAAGAAGCACAAAACCCATTTTCCTCGACAGCGGCCTGTTACACAGAAATATCAGACCTCCAAATGTTGGGGAGGCCCTTTCAATTGAATGGAGCATTCCACTGCATTCTGAAGAGCCATGTAATAAACAATATTAATGCATATGTAGTGATGCACACACTGCTCATCCCAATGCACAGATGCTGCACAGCTGGACCAGAGACGGTTGATATTAAGGATCTTTGGCTGGACTGAGTGGGGTTTCAGCAGTGCTTGTCTGAAGTGACCGAGTGGCCTGTTGATTTTTCTATTGAGACATACTGAACAGGGGATCTATACTTTAGTTGAACTATGACTGGGCTTATAAGACAGGGGGTCGGGCAGCCGAATCACAGACATGGGGATCATTTACTTCACCTGCTTGCAGTTTCCCACTCAGTTCTCTAGAAGCGCCAGCCTTCACACATATGCCATGGGGCAGCTGGGAGAATGCAGAACAATGGGAAGACTGATGCAGTAGGAATTCTTAGCAATGGGAAGACTAGGAATTCTTAGCTATGGGAACACTGGTGCAGTAGGAATTCTTAGCATTGGGAACACTGATGCAGTAGGAATTCTTAGCATTGGGAACACTGATGCAGTAGGAATTCTTAGCATTGGGAACACTGATGCAGTAGGAATTCCTAGCTAAGCTCTTTCTGTAAGTCTCTTTGGACCAGAACTTCTGCTAAATGAATAAATTACTAAGTGTTAATTTAAATACTATATAATTAATACATAACTAAATGTTAATTTAATCAGCACTGGTGACCATACCAGAGGCAGACCCAGAGGACATCAGGGGTGAGACTGGCATTCTCTGGTGACCATACCAGAGACAAGTCAAGTCTGTGTGTGTTATGTGTTTGTATTGCAATGTTTACAATACTTCAGTGTGTCTGTAGAGAGGCTCACAACACTACCACACAAGTGGCTTTCTATTTTGAACAGTGTCAGCAGGGAAAATTAGAGTTTATTTTTGGCGTGGGTCTATGCCCTTTGCACTTGCATTGTAAGACAATTTGGTGCTAATGCAAACGACTGTCTTGCTCAAAACTGCACCAATTAACGTAATTATGCTCTCAAACAACTGAACCTGTTAGCTTCTGGAAATAGACCCTAGGTTGTTTTTGCTCTGGAACATTCTGTCAATCTGAAAACACGAACAAGAACCCATGCAAACCATCACCTTGAGCACTTGTATTTCTTTGGATTGAACTGTGTATGTGTATGTGAGAACATTTCTATTTGTGTGCGTGTGTCTGTGTGCAATAGCATTGAAGCCATCTTGTAGTTCTACAAACAGGCATCTAAATCACATAGGTCAACAGTGCATCTGTGAGCAGGATATACCTTTTTTATAGGTGACATTGCATTGTCCCATCACTTTTTGTTTCCAGTGGAGTTGGACACAGGTTTGCCGTAAATCCAAGGCCGTGCTATGCTGGGGGAGCACCATAATTCATGCAGCTTTTGTCCGGTATGAAACACTACCCTGCAGCAAGCTATCAATTACTCTGCATCTCCAACACAGCCATCAATTACTCTGCATCTCCAACACAGCCATCAATAACTAACCTCCCTCTGTGTGACTCAGTGTGTGTGTATGCATGAGTGTTTGTGTGTGTGTGTGTGTGTGTGTGTTTGTACCAGTGTATGTGTGTCTCTGTGTGTTTGTGAGCGTGTGTGCCTGTCTGTACAACATGTTTGCTGAAGGGTAATGAAATTGCATGTATCCTGCTTTCTTCTCTCCTTGCTGACAGACTCCTGCCTTGAGATGGCTATTATACTGCAATTACCATGATGCCAAGGGCAGGTGAGAAACCGCTCATCGTGACCGTCTCACGTTTTCACTGTCTTTAAAGGCAGAATTCTGAGACTGGTAAAACTAAATATTGTCCTGAATAATAATAATTAATTGTAATGCTTAAATAAATGGACTCAATTGAATTTCAACTGCATTTAACCCAATCAGTGAATTAGTGAAACACAAACAGCACACAGTGAACACACAGTGAGGTGAAGCACACACTAATCCCGGCGCAGTGAGCTGCCTGCTTCAATGGTGGCGCTCGGGGAGCAGTGAGGGGTTAGGTGCCTTGCTCAAGGGCACTTCAGCCGTGGCCCACTGGCCGGGGCTCGAACCGGCAACCCTCCGGTTACAAGTCCAGAGTGCTAACCAGTGGGCCACGGCTGCCCCTTGGCACACTAACACCATAAATAAATAATTATGTTTGCTCCTGGGGTAATAGAAGCAGTCAAAAAAAATTGCTAAAATATTTTAGAATGAACCCTCAGCTTTTATGGCTACTTCATGCTAGTCTCCATTCTAGCAAAGCTCCTTAGCCGCTACGCTACCACTGCTTTTCTGACTACTTCATGCTAGCCTTCATTCTAGCCCAGCACCTTAGCCTCTATGCTACCACTGTTTTTCTTGCTACTTCATGCTAGCCTTCATTCTAGCCCAGCTCCTTAGCCGCTACGCTACCACTGCTTTTCTGGCTACTTCATGCTAGCCTTCATTCTAGCCCAGCTCCTTAGCTGCTACGCTACCACTGCTTTTCTGGCTACTTCATGCTAGCCTTCATTCTAGCCCAGCACCTTAGCCTCTATGCTACCACTGTTTTTCTTGCTACTTCATGCTAGCCTTCATTCTAGCCCAGCTCCTTAGCCGCTACGCTACCACTGCTTTTCTGGCTACTTCATGCTAGCCTTCATTCTAGCCCAGCTCCTTAGCCGCTACGCTACCACTGGCCCATATATGTTTCTGTTGAAAGCAGCGTGACTCATCCTCATTTTGGGAAATTAGCTTATTCACTGTCTCCCCCAGAGTTAGATAAGATGATACATACTCTTCTCCAAGGGTATATATGTGGTTAAACATGGTGGTTTGTATTTCTTTTTCCCGCTGTGGCGCTGCACCAGCATACGCTGTGAAACGGTCTGATGATCCTCTCCACACATTCAGCATTGTACTGTATGTACCGTACTCCTCCTCCCAGAGACTGCATACTGAGGAGTAATTATGCATGGGAAATAAATGTCAATCCCCTCGCTCTGAACAACGTAACATAATTACACAGTGATTTGGCGAGAATTTATTAGCATCAGTTTTAATGTGCACAGTACAGTAGGCTGACTGACAGGCTCATTAGCACTAGTCCCTCCACTTCCTGCCACAGCGGTGCAGCCTGGTCCATCAGGTCAGAGAAGCGGGACCTATTACTGCCCTCCACTCACCCCCACCCCTGCCCTCCACTCACCCCCACCACTGCAGCCTCCTAATCACTCCACTCTGCACAGTGATCCAAATGGTATAGTGGTATAGTACAGTAGTACAGTATAGTGATAGTGAGGACTATAGGATCATAGGGGATTTAAATCAAATGTGATGTTTGATAGTGAGGACTATAGGATCATAGGGGATTTAATGTGATGTTTGATGGTGAGGACTATAGGATCATAGGGGATTTAATGTGATGTTTGATAGTGAGGACTATAGGATCATAGGGGATTTAATGTGATGTTTGATGGTGAGGACTATAGGATCATAGGGGATTTAAATCAAATGTGATGTTTGATAGTGAGGACTATAGGATCATAGGGGATTTAAATCAAATGTGATGTTTGATAGTGGCTATGGCTAATGGTTATAGTATAAATAACATGGTTTGCAGGAAAGTAACCATATTAACTGGCGAAAAGGACTGCACCCCTTCTTTTTTGTTTATTTATTAATGTCAATATTAATATTAATATCACACAGCCATTTAAGTCAGGGGATTATAGCATGTCACTGCATGGTATACCTTGTATAAATGTATGTGACATAATTATCTTGAATCGTGAATCAAAGTAATTGTAGTCAAGTCAAGTTTATTTATATAGTGCATTTCATACACAGAGGTCATTCAATGTGTTTTACATAAACAAAACCAAACAATAATAACAAATAAGAGTATAGAAGGGCAATATAGTCAAAGAATAGTTCAAAAGGTAAAGATAATAATAAACTAGAAATGCAATTCCAAGGAATTACCAGTGCATGAAAATGCTAAAGTTGTGGTGTAAAACATCATACAGAGTAAAAGCAAACTATATTGGTTGCTTGGTAGATGAGGTTTAATATAGTTGGAATGACTGAACAGTTAAATAGATAGGTAGATAGTGTAAGGTTAAATTATTTAGGTAGATAGTTGATGATAACTGACAGTTGGAATGGCTCTAATGTTTTCTAGCAGTTATGTTAACTATGTTAACAAAGATAATAATGCTAACCAAGTTACTTAACCCTCTAGGCGCCACTGTCGAGTTTACTCGACAAGATGCGGTACTGAATAAAACGGCCGATTTAGTCAAATAGGGTGTCATATTTCGTTCGACATCCACTCCACTAGGTGGCAAACATGTCATACGTCATCCCCGAGTCCGAAAAAGGTCATGGTTTAAACAAAACTTTTGAGCTACAGCGCGTGAGAATCAGTGCGTGCAATACCGGAGCTAGTGCGCGTGTGAGCCACTTAGTCAGAGCGATATTGTCAACGTTAGCGAGTATTTGCATTAGATTATCGTCTAATGGCATCAAAAAAGTTTACCTGAAATGAAGTGTTGGGTCTTCTATTCGCGGACCCTGATTCTGAAGGGGAATATCTGCCTTCAGGAAATGACGGTGATTCGTTTAGTGAGGCTTCAGATGCGTCCCTGCCTTCAATGATGCAGCTGGACAAAGTGAGAGTTTACTCCATAGTTTAGCTTACACCAAGCACAAACGTTGAATCGTTTGCCCAATGTCACTGGTGGGAATAATGTATCACGGGTTCGGAGCGTTCATCAGGAAGTTAGCAGGGTGTTAGTGGTGTGGCGAACAAGGCTGGAGGTAGCCTAATAGCGCTAGCTTCTGTCTTTTGCCTCTCCACAATCGCGGCGACAGTAACGTGGTGGAGCCTTTGTCTAATGCGACTGGGTATGTTAGACGAGGTCGAAGTGCTCATAGGAGAGTTAGGGGGGAACGTAGTGGCAGTGTGGGGAGTCGCAACGAGAATGACAGTAGGCCTAGTCCGAGCTGCGCAAATTCTCTCCACTCGGCGCGCGCGAGGCAGATCTGGCCATGCTGCTCGCATGGTGGAGGTGGTGACACGCTCTCTCCCTCTCCCACACACACACACACACACACATTAGGTCATGCATAGTCTATCACAAGATGATGGGAATGCCGGCACTGTATGGATAGGGAGTCATTATCTCTACAGCAAAAGGCCTGCTACATAAAAAAAAAAAAATGTCAGCCATTTATTAGTAATGATTTACACTGTTGATTTGCTATCTATTTCCCTGATCATTTAGGACATACACTATGTGTTCCTTTTTGTGTGTTCATGTCCTTGTGATGTGTGTGTCTTTGTCAGCTAAGAAAAAAAACATCAACAAAAACAACAAAAAGAAAAAAAATACTAACATTGTCTCTTGTCTTGTCTCGTCATCTCACTCCTGATCTGTGCCTTGCCGTGGCAAATGAGCTTTTGAACTAAACAGGTCTTGTCTACTTGTGTTTTTGTGTCATCTGAATAATCTATATGTGCCCCATACATGGAATCAGAGTGCCTACTGTATGTAGTAAATGGAAAATCTCTACAGCAAAAGGCCAGTCTACCGCTACATGCATTTGGTTTGTTTCGGCCATTTATTAGTAATGATTTACACAGTTTGTTCACTACTTACTATTTACCTGAGCATTCAGTATTGTGCAATATAGCATACAGAAGGTGAGGGACATTTTGGGGGGAAAGAAGTGGTGCATTTTATCATTCAAACATGCGACTTTTCATGAAAATTCTATAATCCAAGATGGCCGCCACCATATGACGTCATAATATGCAAATTAGATATAAACATTTAATCTCTACATAAACTTTGGGTCATCATTAATATTTCTCTAATTTACAGAAAGTCTCTATCTCTTATCACTTTTAAGATATAGCCTTTTGAAATGAAGATGTCAAAATTGATCATTTCGGAAAAAAACCTCTGGCGCCTAAAGGGTTAATTTAGCTAATGTTTTCTTTTTTTTATGTTAATAATGCTAATGCTGTTAACTATGTTAACAATACTAATTATGTAACTTAGCTAACTTAGCTAATAATTTATAAGTTATGCTAAAATATTAAGAATGCTAACATGCTAACCATGTGACTTAGCTATTCATTTTTAGCAGTTATACTAACAATGCTAACTATGCTAACCATGTGACTTAGCTATTCATTTTTAGTAGTTATATCAAAGATTGTTAAGGCGGAGCAAGATACTTCGTCGTAGTTCATGTCTATGGGCGCGAAATGGGGATCGAATCCTGTCTGCATAAAGAGGCGTGTCGATGACGTATTGACGAGCGTAAGTTGCAACCGGCCAACAGCAGCGGCAGAAATAACCGGCGCACACCTGATATAAGGTTGATTTTCTCCAGACTGGATTGCTCAAAAATGCTAAAAATGTACCTGAAATGTTCAGAAGGGTTTGAGGATCATGAAAATGTGCCCGAAATTCACATTCCTAACTCTATAGAACCAAGACCTTAGCATATGTGGTGAAATTCTGAGCTATGCCCATAGACTTCAATGGAGCAGTCGCTGCCTCTGCTCTGCATAAAGGGGGATTTTGACCCCCCCCCTCGTGCGATCCGGGTTCCCGGAAGTGGCTCCTGATGAAATATCTTGCTCCGCCTTAACAATCTTTGGTTATATTAACTATGCTAACCATATTACTTAGCTAACAGCTAATGTTTTTTAATAGTTTAGTCAAAACTATAATGATAACTATGCTAACAATGCTAACTAACATGCTAACTATGCTAACCATGTGACTTAGCTTATCATTTTTAAACTTTTAAATCATTTAACTTAAATCATATTTAGTAGTTATGCTAACTATGCTAAATATCATATTAACTATGCTAACCATATGACTTAGCTAACCTAGGTAATCATTTTTTAGCACTTTTGCTAACTATGCTAACTAGCATGCTAACCATGTGACTTAGCTAACCTAGCTAATCATTTTTAGCAGTTTTGCTAACTATGCTAACCATATGACTTAGCTAACCTAGCTAATCATTTTTAGCAGTTATGCTAACTATGCTAATTAGCATGCTAACATGCTAACCATGTTACTAGCATGCTAACTAGCTACAGTGGGTAGGAGTCATAGTTGATGACAAGTAACAGTTACAATGGCTAAACAGTTTAACAGTGAAATATTGTAGTGAGGACTTTTATTTTGAAACAGTTTTTGGCAGAGGAAGCAGTTGAACAGGATGTGTAGTCTTAATAGGGCCAGTTTGTATGCTTAAAGCCTGAGACTGGCAGTTGATCCAGGTGGCCTGAACACCTGCCATAGGATTCTAATTGCTTAACGGCCGTATTATGATGTCACAATCAGCAATGTTAAGTCTATGGGGATTTTTAAAAAGTTTTTCTTTAATAGTTTAAAAATTATAAAACTATCAAAGTTGAAAAGACATAGCAGCTTGGTCCGTTTGAAGACCTACGTTACGAAGTTTCTAAGTTAAACTGTTCAAGAGAAATTGCGTACGGAAAAAGTGGTAAGCGGAATAATAAGAAGTTGTTGATGTTGTTGCCTTGGAAGAACAGTACAGTGCATTTTCATGCACTGTAAAAAAAACATAAAACACAAGGTAAAATAGTATTGTATACTTATTACAAAAATATGCTGTACTGTAACATGTACCGTAAAAGGTCTGTTTTCTAGGAAATGGCCAATTCAGACATTGTACTATCTGGGTTAGCTTCCTCTTCCGCAGAGCCCTCCGACCACTTGAGAATCATTTTATTTCTGAAGTCTATACTGTTGTTTTAGTGTTTCATATAGGGCTGTCAATCGGGGGAAAAAAAATCTAATTAATTACATACTCTGTGATTAATTAATCTAAATTAATCACAGACTAATAAAACATTTCAAATTATAGCACAATTATTTTGCATTCTGTGACTTTCAGTCTATAAAAGGCTATTTTTCCAGTAGTATACCGGTATTTCATCATTGAAGATTTCTTAACACTAGTGTTGAAACACCGTCTCGTTCTCGTGAACCCAATATTGTGTACGTCTCGTCTCGATTTCACACCCCTACAGGCCTCTAAACACACTGATTTCACACCCCTATCCCAGCCTCTAAACACACTGATTTCACACCCCTATCCCAGCCTCTAAACGTGGAGCATCAGCAGAACACTGTATTCTTTTACTCTGTGCTGAAGTTGTTCTCCTAACACTCTACCAAGAGTAATTATGTATATGTATGCACTGACAGGTATGGGCCCAATGCAAAGAACATTACATTCAATAACACACACACACACCTCTGTTACAGTTTCACCCTAAATATGAACAGTTGAGGGTTCAGTTTGTGACAAAAGATATGTGTGTGTGACATGTATTTACTTGAAAGTGGCATGCCTCACCAACCTGGCCCCCTGCTATGACAGCCACACAGCACCCGCTCACAATAGGTGGCTGCTCGTTTTAATATAAACACACCACCGTGTGTGTGTGTGTGTGTGTGCACGGCTGCACGCGCCCTAGCTGGGAATTAATGTGCAGGAGCTGACTTCAAAGGCAGCTTTTCACAAAGGCTGGAGGCGAGAGCATCACACAGGAGGAAAATGCTCCACTCTGCATAAAGGCCTGAGATAAGAACCGTGCCAATCAGGGGACATAATAGAGAACACCTTCCCTGCACACACACACACACACAACTGTAGCTACAAAGAGTTGTTCTCAGAAAGAGACAAACATTTTTTTACCGAGATATCTTAGTTTGAGGTTCCCAATCTTCTGCTCATTTAAATGTGCCTTCAAAGATGTAGTGATTCACACTAAGAGAGTGGATACCTTTCCTGTACAATCACTGAGCACTGTCATCACATTTCAACACTAATTACACATGAGGACCATTTGAACTCAACATCAATATATCCATGTTTACAAATCCCCACTACACCACTAGTAATTAAAACCATTACTTATTTAGCTTGCTATCAAAATTAATGGTTGGATGTTTCACCAAGCAGGTGAGGTTTTAGCAGTGTGTGGTAGCAGTGATGCTCCACTGTTTTCTTTATATTAACCTTGTCATTTTCTATCATACAACTTGTGAGACTGTTATTGCCACATAATTAATTTAATCATAGTATCTATTTCGGGGAAACAAAAATGATGTAACGCACATCATGAAACTGGCTTAAACACTGATCCCTTTCTGTTCACACAAATACTAAGACAAAGTGGTTGAGCACCGCTCTCCCATGCCCACATCCACGGCTGAAGTGCCCTTGAGCAAGGCACCTAACCCCTCACTGCTCTCCCATGCCCACATCCACGGCTGAAGTGCCCTTGAGCAAGGCACCTAACCCCTCACTGCTCTCCCATGCCCACATCCACGGCTGAAGTGCCCTTGAGCAAGGCACCTAACCCCTCACTGCTCTCCCATGCCCACATCCACGGCTGAAGTGCCCTTGAGCAAGGCACCTAACCCCTCACTGCTCTCCCATGCCCACATCCACGGCTGAAGTGCCCTTGAGCAAGGCACCTAACCCCTCACTGCTCTCCCATGCCCACATCCACGGCTGAAGTGCCCTTGAGCAAGGCACCTAACCCCTCACTGCTCTCCCATGCCCATATCCACGGCTGAAGTGCCCTTGAGCAAGGCACCTAACCCCTCACTGCTCTCCCATGCCCACATCCACGGCTGAAGTGCCCTTGAGCAAGGCACCTAACCCCTAACTGCTCTCCCATGCCCACATCCACGGCTGAAGTGCCCTTGAGCAAGGCACCTAACCCCTCACTGCTCTCCCATGCCCATATCCATGGCTGAAGTGCCCTTGAGCAAGGCACCTAACCCCTCACTGCTCTCCCATGCCCACATCCACGGCTGAAGTGCCCTTGAGCAAGGCACCTAACCCCTCACTGCTCTCCCATGCCCACATCCACGGCTGAAGTGCCCTTGAGCAAGGCACCTAACCCCTCACTGCTCTCCCATGCCCACATCCACGGCTGAAGTGCCCTTGAGCAAGGCACCTAACCCCTCACTGCTCTCCCATGCCCATATCCATGGCTGAAGTGCCCTTGAGCAAGGCACCTAACCCCTCACTGCTCTCCCATGCCCATATCCATGGCTGAAGTGCCCTTGAGCAAGGCACCTAACCCCTCACTGCTCTCCCATGCCCATATCCACGGCTGAAGTGCCCTTGAGCAAGGCACCTAACCCCTCACTGCTCTCCCATGCCCACATCCACGGCTGAAGTGCCCTTGAGCAAGGCACCTAACCCCTCACTGCTCTCCCATGCCCACATCCATGGCTGAAGTGCCCTTGAGCAAGGCACCTAACCCCTCACTGCTCTCCCATGCCCATATCCATGGCTGAAGTGCCCTTGAGCAAGGCACCTAACCCCTCACTGCTCTCCCATGCCCATATCCACGGCTGAAGTGCCCTTGAGCAAGGCACCTAACCCCTCACTGCTCTCCCATGCCCACATCCACGGCTGAAGTGCCCTTGAGCAAGGCACCTAACCCCTCACTGCTCTCCCATGCCCACATCCACGGCTGAAGTGCCCTTGAGCAAGGCACCTAACCCCTCACTGCTCTCCCATGCCCACATCCACGGCTGAAGTGCCCTTGAGCAAGGCACCTAACCCCTCACTGCTCTCCCATGCCCATATCCATGGCTGAAGTGCCCTTGAGCAAGGCACCTAACCCCTCACTGCTCTCCCATGCCCATATCCATGGCTGAAGTGCCCTTGAGCAAGGCACCTAACCCCTCACTGCTCTCCCATGCCCATATCCACGGCTGAAGTGCCCTTGAGCAAGGCACCTAACCCCTCACTGCTCTCCCATGCCCACATCCACGGCTGAAGTGCCCTTGAGCAAGGCACCTAACCCCTCACTGCTCTCCCATGCCCATATCCATGGCTGAAGTGCCCTTGAGCAAGGCACCTAACCCCTCACTGCTCTCCCATGCCCATATCCATGGCTGAAGTGCCCTTGAGCAAGGCACCTAACCCCTCACTGCTCTCCCATGCCCATATCCACGGCTGAAGTGCCCTTGAGCAAGGCACCTAACCCCTCACTGCTCTCCCATGCCCACATCCACGGCTGAAGTGCCCTTGAGCAAGGCACCTAACCCCTCACTGCTCTCCCATGCCCATATCCATGGCTGAAGTGCCCTTGAGCAAGGCACCTAACCCCTCACTGCTCTCCCATGCCCATATCCATGGCTGAAGTGCCCTTGAGCAAGGCACCTAACCCCTCACTGCTCTCCCATGCCCACATCCATGGCTGAAGTGCCCTTGAGCAAGGCACCTAACCCCTCACTGCTCTCCCATGCCCACATCCATGGCTGAAGTGCCCTTGAGCAAGGCACCTAACCCCTCACTGCTCTCCCATGCCCACATCCATGGCTGAAGTGCCCTTGAGCAAGGCACCTAACCCCTCACTGCTCTCCCATGCCCACATCCATGGCTGAAGTGCCCTTGAGCAAGGCACCTAACCCCTCACTGCTCTCCCATGCCCACATCCATGGCTGAAGTGCCCTTGAGCAAGGCACCTAACCCCTCACTGCTCTCCCATGCCCACATCCATGGCTGAAGTGCCCTTGAGCAAGGCACCTAACCCCTCACTGCTCCCGAGCGCCGCTGTGGTTGCAGGCAGCTCACTGCGCCGGGGTTAGTGTGTGCTTCACCTCACTGTGTGTTCACTGTGTGCTGAGTGTGTTTCACTAATTCACGGATTGGGTTAAATGCAGAGACCAAATTTTCCTCACGGGATCAAAAGAGTATATATACTTATATATATACTTATAAGTAGATGCAGCATATTGGGTCTTGAACAGGGATGTAGTGGAGGCTAAACGCAAGTAAACGCAGTTTACCCACCTCTGAAATTTCATAAATAGCTTATCCACCTCTTGTTAGAGTTAATTCACCTCTCAAAAGAGTTTATTCACCTTTACAACTATTAACATTTAAAAATCACACTGTATTATCCACAATCACAATACAGTATGTACACTCATCAACACTCTATGAACCACTTAATGCCACTTGTATTGTTATAAACATTGGACAATTACCTCCACCATCATCAAACATGTTCTGAATGCCTTTTTTAAAAATCTGATACCGCATGGCGCAGTCCATCATCACATAATTCAGTTTACCCACTTCTTATTTTACCACTACATTTCTGGTCTTGGAATATTCACAGGAATCCAGGAATTAAATATTAAAGGGATACCAGGCAAGCCTGATGCTTTCTCTCTACGAAGCTCCCCCTAGCGTCTGTACGTGTCGATACGTGTGCGAACCTTGCTCGGTCTGAAGCTCTTTTCCTTTTCTTTGCATCTTCCATCAAAGGTTTTTGCAGCTTCTTGGCCGGCTCTGCCATTATACACACGTTTGCAACAATCGCTAGCGTTTCGTTAGCCTGCCTCTGTGCTGGGGATGCAGGATGTAAACTGATCCTGCTTCTCGCGAAGTCTGAGACTTTGTGAGACTGAAGGTCGGCGGGTCAGATACACCGAACTTGCAAGCGGGATATTCTTCCTACAGGCAGTAGGGACGGGCGAGAGAGTCTTCATTCGCCCTGTAATGAGTCATGGTATATAGTTAAATGACTCATTACAGGGCGAATGAAGACTCTCTCGCCCGTCCCTACTGCCTGTAGGAAGAACTTACGAAGATGATTAATTAACACAAAATAGTTGCCTGGTGTCCCTTTAATGTTGTTTTATCCAATATTAGTTGTGCAGATGTATAGTCCATCTACAGTATACACACCTATGAAGCAAGAAAATGCAAAAATTGAGACTTGTGTAATTATTCCATTTTGTGAAGTCATTCTATCAGAACCTGACATACAATCCAAATAGTCTACAAGAAACCTCAGAAATGCATACTTTTATTGTCAGTATGCATTTTGGGTAACCAAAAGTCCTTTGTTTTTCTAAAATCATATAATTAATTATATTAAGTGACCTAGTGGGCTGAAAATGTGGTCAGTTCAGAGATGCTTGTTATCCGGCAGAAAGAAAAAGAAAGCCTAGACAGCCTAGAAATGGCTCAGGTTATAAGGGGAAGATTTAAAAAGAGAGACTGGCACTCTTGCACTCTAGTAACATTTGTGTGGTCCAGGTACCGTTGCATAAAAAATGGTTGTCATTCACAAGACTACTTTTACTTTTATACTTTAAGTACATTTCCAAGCCTGTACTTTGTTACTTTTACTTGAGTAAAGAAGTTAAATCAGTACTTCTACTTTTACCAGAGTATTTTTTAACACAAGTATTTGTACTTCTACTTGAGTACGGGAAGTGAGTACTTTTGCCATCTCTGAGGATTACAAACACACTCGCACCCACTCAACTCTGTATAATATTTGTCCAACATTTACATCAATATTTCTCTCCGTCCAGTTGTCATGAGGTTTGAGAGAGAGAGAGACTCTTAACAAACCGAAATAAATAATTATTATGGTAATTACACCTAATTGTACAACATTTAAGTGTGCGTGTGTGAAGGTGTTCACACTGTTCATTATGTTTTTACAATATACAAAGGAAGAAAGTTAAGGTTATGCACTTTAACTATTTTAAAATGAATTCAACATTAATTTTCATCTCTGAGCTGTCAAGCATTTTTACCTTTTTACATTGGCTAATTTTCCCTGAAGATAATTGTTTTAAAGGTAACATTGACAAACATGTGGTAAAATTATATTCTTCTCTAATTAATACTTTCATAAACGGTCAACAGTATCTTTAGTTTCATACCTCAATAGTTGTCAAAAACAAGTGAATATACCATTTACCTGTCACTTTGATAATGTCATAGTCATAATCGAGATGAACAGCACTGAACATCTGCTCTAAGTAAGTTGAGTGCTAACAGCCTGTTTGTGCCAAGACGTCTGAGCTGCCACTCAACTCACTTTAACATATATACAGTGGTGTAAAAAAAGTATTCGACGCTATATTTCCATTTCTAGAAAAAAAACAGGGATTTTGATGAAAACTATCCACTGTTTATCTTGGGATTTCTTAGGAACAGAGGCATGTAGAAATAAACGGGTTGTACCCACTGAGAGCTTAAAGTCTTACCTTTCAAAAGAGCCATAGTATGTGTCCATAGCTATAAGATAGAATACACTGTGTCAACAATGATCTAGATTGCTGGCACTCTGAGCCAAAGCTTCAGAAAACAGCGTGGCATTCAAAGTGTTAATATACTGTAAATATATTTTTAAATATTTTTTTTTTTCAAAAGAAGGGTGGTAAGAGTATTTCCAATGGTTTCATTGCAGTTGTCATCTGTAACTGAATTACCAGACTAGATTGTGTCTATGTGTTTCTGTTGTTGTTATTGTTGTTGTTGTTGTAGCTGTCTGTGATTGTTATGTGAAATCCTCACACTTTTAAAAAAGCAACTGAACTGTTGGCTTCAGACCCCAGTGTGTCTACTGGCAATATTCAATGTTCCATGCACACACTAAAAACAAACAACAATAGCACACAATAAATGCAACAATAGCACACACCAAAAACAACACAGTCCAACTACAATAGCACACACTAAAAACAACACAGTCCAGCTGCAGTAGCAGACACTAAAAACAACAATAGCAAAGTCCAACTACAATATCAGACGCTTAAAAACAACAATCCAACTACAGTAGCAGACACTAAAAACAACACAGTCCAACTACAGTAGCACACACTAAAAACAACACAGTCCAACTACAATAGCACACACTAAAAACAACACAGTCCAACTACAATAGCACACACTAAAAACAACACAGTCCAACTACAATAGCAGACGCTAAAAACAACACAGTCCAACTACAATAGCACACACTAAAAACAACGCAGTCCAACTACAGTAGCAGACGCTTAAAAACAACAAAGTCCAACTACAGTAGCAGACGCTAAAAACAACACAGTCCAACTACAATAGCACACACTAAAAACAACACAGTCCAACTACAATAGCAGACGCTAAAAACAAAACACAGTCCAACTACAATAGCAGACGCTTAAAAACAACACAGTCCAACTACAATAGCAGACGCTAAAAACAAAACACAGTCCAACTAGAATAGCAGACGCTTAAAAACAATACAGTCCAACTACAGTAGCACACACTAAAAACAAAACACAGTCCAACTACAATAGTAGACACTAAAAACAACACAGTCCAACTACAATAGCAGACGCTAAAAACAACGCAGTCCAACTACAATAGCAGACACTAAAAACAAAACACAGTTCAACTACAATAGCAGACACTAAAAACAACACAGTCCAACTACAATAGCAGACGCTAAAAACAACGCAGTCCAACTACAATAGCAGACACTAAAAACAAAACACAGTCCAACTACAATAGCAGACACTAAAAACAAAACACAGTCCAACTAGCAGACGCTAAAAACAACACAGTCCAACTACAATAGCAGACACTAAAAACAAAACACAGTCCAACTACAATAGCAGATGCTAAATACGAAACACAGTCCAACTACAATAGCAGATGCTAAATACGAAACACAGTCCAACTAGTGCTTTATTTCCATGTTTCTCTAAGCACTTGATTTATGGTGAGCGGCGCATGGCACATAAAGGTGCCCTCTGTGTGTGTGTGTGTGTGTGTGACTGATGCTGTAGTATTGGGCCTGAGGACTCTGATAGTGGCTGACTGATCTCCCCAGCTTAAACTCTGGGCAGCACAGCATCGAGACAAGAGGACTAAAATGTTATGTAGGATGAGGTCTTTACTTCCTTTCTTTCTCTCATTCTTTCTTTCTGCCTGTCTCTCCTTCCATCACTTGTGCCCTGAACCTCTCTCTCTCCGTCCCTAATGGCTCCTCACTCAATCCTGCTCTCTCTCTCTCCGTCCCTAATGGCTCCTCACTCAATCCTGCTCTCTCTTTCTCTCTGTCTCTCTCTCTCCCATCAAATTCCTCTCAGGCCAAAACTGTTCTTGGTATTTTTTGGTGAAATGTCCTGACTTTTAGGCAAGGTCAAGCCTTTTGTAAGACAAGGTGGGAGGACTTGTGTGGATAGATGAGATGGCATATCTACTGTAGTCCAGAACACGCTCAAGACACACAAAACAGTACAACGTGTTATATCTATAGATCTACTTGGTGCATTGTACACTTTTTGTATTGTAAAAATAATATTTGAAATACACCATGGGGTGGGGGTTTACATGGTTTGTCTCTTCCTCTGTCTGTGTGCAGAAACATTTTCATGAAATTTAGTGGAAAGGTGTAGCATGGTCCAAGGACGAACCCATAACATATTGGAGGACATCTAACTCACTGGCCAACTGTAGCTATTTCGTTTTGATTTTGCCATATGTCCTATACATTTCTGTGGAAAATGCCTAGTATTTTGTTTTTGTAACATGCAAAACAAATTCTTATGTAGACTTCAGGAAGAGACTCCAGAAGTGTATTATTTACACACAGAGTGACACACACACACAACACACAACAAATATGCACATGTAGACCTATATATAGACATACACACAAACACACGGGTGAGCACACACATGCAATTAAATAAGACACTAATTGACTGAATGATGTGGTGTAATGACATCTCTTTCTCATTCTAAACAAGATTACTTCCACCATCATATTATCATGTCATCTGCGCCACTCACTAAACCATTGTCATCTGAAACACTGAGCCTAAGTGGCCTGAGTTAAACAGATTAATATAGGATGTCCTCACTAATTGCAGTGTTCTCTCTGTGTGGTGGCATGTGTGTGTGTGTGTCCTTGAGTGTTGATGTAAATGATCAAATAATTCATAGCATGCTGTGTGTATTATTAAGAGCCATATGGCAGGCCTGACTAATTGCCACCTGTAAGTGAATGCATTAAGAACAATAAAAAATATTCAGTCAACAGCTGTTGAAAAGAAAACAACATAAACATCTTAATATATCTTCACAATCCCTCGGGTTAATGGCATAAATAAGCAAGTTTACTTTTTAATTTGGTATTGTTTCCTTTAATATTTAGTGGGATTTTTCACGCATCACTGCAAATGATATGGGAGAAATATGACTCCAATTTACTGTCCATCTGTGATTCTCCCATGGATTTCAGTGCACACATTTTGAACATTTACAAATAACCACAAAATTGTACAAAATATCTGTAACTGTAGTCTGTACTGTGTCTATGTCTGTGTGCTTGTGTAAGTGTATTCAGTCCAAAATCTGACCCAAAGTTTAGATAAGTTTCAATGTGCTTTGCTTTTTGGGTCTCACATTTGTGATTTGTGTTGTTGATCGTGTAACATTTCATGCACTGATATCTTCATTGTATTCTACTTAACAAAAAACAATAAAAAATAATTTGCAAAAGAAAATATATATATATATTTACAAATAGCAGAAGCGGACATGGTAATTCAATTAAAATTCATGTCATCTGTTTCGTTAATCCTTTGAGGAGTTATGCTTATTGGCATTCTAGAATTTGCATTAAAAGGGCCCTATGCAGTTTTGGCCATTTCTTCGCTGTTTTCTCATTTTTACACTTCTCGCTTGGTCAGTCTGCTGTTTCCTCTTTCCCTGTTCCTCCGACAACGGTTTACTCACTTTCTTTTCGCCAGCTCAGAATGTCTGAGAAACTCCATTGCTACCTTATTCCAGCTGGTGCCTGGCGTGTATGTGTGTAGTGCCATAAAGCAATTTGTTACATCGCGAGACCTGATATTCCCGCGAGACTTTCTGACTCCGAGGCCGGTGGCTCGCCGGACCAAATTTGCAAGGCTGGTTTTCCCGCTCATAGACGCTAGAGGGAAGTGAGTTGGCCACCAAGCTAAAAAAACGGCATAGTTCCCTTTAAAGCACCACAATGTAGTTGTTTTAGCTTAATATAGCGGCTTTAAACTCGTTTGGATGCTGCACCGACGTTGCTTGTTGCGTTGTTGTTGCAAATATAGCATGACCTTTTCCTACGCTAGATCAGTACCCAGCACATTGAAAACAAACACAAAGGGGAATCCCTACATTGTGTTTTCCTGAGAGGGTTAAAGTGCAAACCTTCCACAACTCTGCATCACGTTGTAGCCCCATTATCATCTCAAATGTGTATTAACTTCTGATACCTGAACGCCATGTCATCACATTGTAGCCCCATTACCACCTCAAATGTGTATTAACTTCTGATATATCATCCATTATCCTTAAGGTGTCATGGAACACAACAGCTTGACCTCAAAATCTTGATGCATTTAACATCGTCACCAGTGATGGTATCACATTGTGTCAGATGCATTTAACATCGTCACCAGTGATGGCATCACATTATATCAGATGCATTTAACATCTTTACCAGTGATGGCATCACATTATGCCAGATGCATTTAAAATCATCACCAGTGATGGCATCACATCATGCCAGATGCATTTAACATCGTCATCAGTGATGGCATCACATCATGCCAGATGCATTTAACACCATAGCAGTCCACTACAACCACTTATGTTAACACAGTGCTGTTATGACCTCAAATGTCTTCATGACCAGAGAAGAAATGTTTATAACATAGTTACGCCAGCCAACACATGGACTATGTAGTGAAGACTGCAGCACTAACGTCACAGTGTTTCATTACAGACTGCAGCACTAACGTCACAGTGTTTCATTACAGACTGCAGCACTAACGTCACAGTGTTTCATTACAGACTGCAGCACTAACGTCACAGTGTTTCATTACAGCACTGACGTCACAGTGTTTCATTACAGACTGCAGCACTGACGTCACAGTGTTTCATTACAGTACTGACGTCACAGTGTTTCATTACAGACTGCAGCACTGACGTCACAGTGTTTCATTACATACTACAGCACTGACGTCACAGTATTTCATTACAGTACTGACGTCACAGTGTTTCATTACAGCACTGCAGCACTGACGTCACATTATTTCATTACAGTACTGACGTCACAGTGTTTCAATACAGACTGTCGTCACAGTATTTCATTACAGCACTGATGTCACAGTGTTTTATTACAGCACTGCAGCACTGCCATCAGTGTTTCATTACAGCACTGACATCACAGTGCTTCATTACAGACTGCAGCACTGAAGTCACAGTGTTTCATTACAGACTGTAGCACTGAAGTCACAGTGATTCATTACAGTACGGTTGTCACAAAGAGACTTGACAAGTATGTGAATCTTTATGTGAGATCTGAACTACCAGTCTGATAAGGACTTCCATTCAGCCTACTGCGCGGTGAACAGTGATATGAGCTCAATAAACATTTCCCATCTGTCTCACGATGACGTTCTCTTCTCCAGGGACTGTCTAAGATAGTGTTGCACTCATAAAGAGTCTGAGGATCAGACATGTCATGTGACAGACTGATGGGAGGAGCTCTTAAGGGCTCCAGTGCACATTGATCACCTGTCTGGATGCATTGCCCTCTATGTGACTAGGCTATGTGACTTCATCCATTTTCATTCATATAGAGATTTCACTGTGTTGTTATCTGAAAGGTAGAGGTAGATTATAGAGACATACAGTATGCATCATTGATATTAGCTGTCTAATTGGCACATTTATTGCATCTATCACGTATCAGCTGTGTAAATGGCACATGTATTGCTTGGTTGATAGGGTGACGTTTTTCAACTAAAATGAAGTAACTCACGCCTGTGGTGACACGTGCAAAAGTGCAGCACTTTGTGTGTGTGGTGTGTTGTGTCTACAAGTGTGAACTTTAAAAAGGTGAAACCAAACTAATCAAACTCAATGCTACCGTGAGCTTTACAACATACAACCCTGAACAACAAAAACAATGTTGTACAGTACACTTCTTGCCAACTCTGAAATTAAAAGCTATTGTTCTTGTAGTCTTTAATTAATGTTCTAAATAACTCCCATTAAAATTACACAAGCACTTCAGATCAGAGGCATACCTCTTCTGTCTGTGTGTGTGTGTGTGTTTTCTCTACCCTTGACTTTGTGAGGACCCGGTGTTCCCACACACTGAGGGAAGGCCCCATAAAGCTCTGATTATAAATATAATCCCTCCCAAACAAAACTCAGACTTTCCCACAGAGAACTACAAAGGAAGGTTAGAAAAACGACGGCATTCCGTCGGAAGGAGGTTTGTTTCGGATGTGAATCATGACTTGGGAGCAGGTTTTCCGGTCAGAGCCATGGGAGAGATGAATCTGCAACGCATCACCCCCCCCCCCCCCCCCCCTTCCCTCCATGACTCCCTCATCTGCATCCAGCAGCACTGGCACACTCAACGCTCACTTTTCTCTCCATTGTTTGGAAATAATGAGCCCTCCATCCCTGGAACCCCCACCGGTTCCACAGAGCATGCAGGTGTGCGTGTGTGTGTGTGTGAAAAACAAACCAAAGCAAACAAAAACAATCCTAATTGAAGCCCTGTTAAGCCCAGGTCCCAGGCTTGAGTGAAGAATAGGCCTGATTAAGGTGATTACTCCCCAAAATGCAAACCCACGATTTATGATCATGTGCTTGCCCAAACAGAGGCCCCAATTTAGACATAGATAACGGGCACGACGAGGCCTCCCACCGCTTGGGTAATTGATTTGGGCTATTTGGGCCTCTGCAGGCTTTGAAGCATCGTTAGTTTGTAATGAATGCCACGGCCACGTGTTGGTATCCAAAAGAGATGATGGACGAGAGAGGCGCCTCGTCTGTCCCGCCTCCACCCCCCCCCACCCTCCCGCATGCTGAGGCTACAAAATGGTTAGAAGCATTTGTGTTTTTGTCACGCAGATGTCTGGAAAGTAGAAACTGGAATTATCAGTCAGGCCACAACCACTCATTTGTAAAGCTATTGAACAATTGAAGGGCTGTAATATTCTGTCATCGCAGTGTTCAAGGCTTGTGGTAAACTATCACAGCGGCATATGGCTCAGTTCAGGAGTGATGAAATATTCAACGCTGCCTTCAGCGCCTTGAGCAAACTAGCAGACTGGGTGTGGGTGTGAGGGACCGCGGGCCAGCCTACGATGCTAATCACAACTTCAGCGTCTCTGAGGCGCTACGCAAGACAGCCACACTTCTATGCAAAACTTACACACAGCCTTGCCAAACACATAGCATTTAGCTCACACTCACACTATCTCCCTATAACACACACACACACATACTGTACACACATAAAATCATGACCTACATATAGAATACACACTTTTAAATTCAGCTTGAGCTTACAATATGCCAAAGGCGTTTTGAGTTCTTAGGATTTGTCCAGGGGATTTAGCCAGAAATGGTTGAGAACCTGCTGATAGGGGCTTGTTTTTCTGTTTGAATGTGAAAAGTTTTGTGCAGAACTGAAAGGGAAGGTGATCTGCAGAGTTATCGGCTTAACACTTCAGAAACATTGATGAGTGAAGTTGATTTATTCAAATATGACGTTATTTTTGAAAGTGAAAATAAAACAAGATTGAGCCATAAGACTGCACTGTACTTGCAGTGCTGAGTAGGAGCACACAGGCACTTCATTCTGATCTTCAGAGAGAAAATAGCACTGAAATGCAACTTGGTTCACGTGTCTAGTTATCTTAATGAAATAAATGAATCCCTAAATTTAGTAAAACATGTATGTGTCATTGTTCAAAAGGAAGCCAGTATGCACTCTAAGAAAAAAAGGTTCCACATGGAACCTAAAAAGGTTCCATCCTTTGATACAAATAAGGCACCCTAAATGGTTCCAAATGGAACCTTTTAAAAAGGTTCTATAAGATGAACCATCAGGGGTGCCATTATTTTACATTCTAATGGTTCTAAATGGAACCATAACTACCAGGTGTGTTTTATTACTACTAGGCCTACTACTACTTATTATTATTATTATTGTTATTATTACTATTATTATTATTATTATTATTATTATTATTAGTAGTAGTAGTAGTAGTAGTATTACTTTTATTAAAGGTCCAGTATGTAGGAAATAATGGAAAATAAACTGTAACCATTCCAAAAATGATCACCATATGTTGTCAGAGAGTAAGGAAACACGATGAATTGAAGTAATGGCTTATTTGACAACATTACTCTAACCCCTAAAACCCATGAAAAAAATGAGTTACGGGGAGGAATCTCTTGGAATTTTTGTTTATGTTTTGAATGATTAATTCTCGAATAGCGTATTAATAATGGGCTAGCGCGTCCTCCTATTTGGGTTGCCAAATTAGCAAAGGCCAACTGTCAACAGCTGTCAGTTGTAGTCATGAACGCCTACGAGAGGCAGGCAAATTTCCAAAATTAAAACAAGAAACAAATTAAGTGGACATCAGAGGAGCTTCCTGATATGGTGACGTCTTCGTCAAACGAAGAATATCAAGTCTGACGCAGAGCTGGCCATATTTCTCCACAACAGGTAGCCTAGGCTAAACTTCAGCTAAATATGTTACGTTGGTTAGAGAGGTATTTTTTGTTTTCACTGTTTCGGTAATGTGTAGCTGGGTCATGGTTGGAGAAACGTTAAAGCAGCTGCAGGTCAACTAACGTTAGCTAAGTCTTCATTACATCTGGCAACCCAGAAGAGGCTCGCGTCTGGTAGTCTTGAGAACGTTCACCAGTGTTTTGATTTTGTCCTACAGAACGTTCGGTAACAATCCTACAAATCGCACCTTCAATTCATTATTATTCATATTCATTCATTGTGCTAATTAATGAGAAGTAGCGTATAATGTGTACAAAATGTTAAATACAAATAGACAACATCAATCAAAAATTGACACATTTGTCAAATATCATTCAAATACTGTATTTAGTATTTCTACATTAATTTACATATTCATTTCTTTAGCATATCTTTTATATTACTCGCAAAAAAATGTGTCATAAGACACTCAAAACAACAATAGATACATATTTACACTAATTTACATATTCATTGCTTAAACATATCTTCTATATTACTTGCATAAAAAATGTGTCATAAATATGCTCAAAACAGCAATAGTTACATCTTTACAAATTAATACATTTCAAATGATTATAAAACACACTTTATGGTAACATTTTTTCCACACGCAAGACTGGAGTGGAGGGCTTAGACATAGACAGGTTAAGGCAGTGTTTCTCAAACTTTTTTTCTGGGGACCCACTTTTTAAAAATGACAGACTATCGCGACCCAACTCGTGACGTGACGGTGGTAGTTAACAAACTAGATCAGTGGTTCTCAGACTTTTTCTTTCATTCCCCACTTCAAGGGGGCACTCTCGAGCCCCACCTGTCCCTCATCGCTCTAAGACATACCTGTCAACATTTAGCTTTCCAAAAACGGGAGATTTTTTTCGGGGGGTGGGGGGGGGGCAGTGTTTATACCGGATCTGTGTATTATACTGCATATTTAATACGTTTCATACACGTGTTTCAACACTGCATTTCGGTCGTTGCTTTTACCTTACCATTACCTTACGCATGCCAGTTATGTATCCACCAGCTGCCTGCCTGGTGTTTTCACATGTAATGGATCCTATGTAGTCATGTGTTTTTTATTTGAAATTGTAATCTGTAACTACTAAACTACTTCGGTGCCTCAGGCCCTTTGCATAAACAATTGAAGTCACCCTCAATGTGTATTGCATGTATCAGAACTAATTCATCCTGGGCCTAAGAATGTCGGTATGGGGCCCGCGTAGCGCTCTTGCACCTGGGTCCACCATTGGTTTGTTACGCCACTGGACGAGACTCAGGCTGCGCAGTCGGCACCCGCTTCCTTATTTGGATTTTGGGTTGCCAGGTTTTAGCCTATGACAAAACGGTTGAAATTGAGACTAAGTGATCGTGTAGGGTGTATGTCATACACAATCTGGCAATCTGAATGGATCAATGATTTTAAAATGAAGTTTGATGGCCATGCAAATTACGGGAGTTTTCCGGGAGAAATAACAAAACGGGAGGGTGCTGGGAGATGACCTTGAAATACGGGAGAAACCCGGGAAAAATGGGAGTGTTGACAGGTATGCTCTAAGAAAGTGGTAGGTCGAGCTTAAAATTGTCAAATTTATTGAAATAATGACAAGTTCCAAATATATCCTCTTCAACAGAGTAAAAATCAGCTGGTGCTTCAGATATAATAATAAATAAATACATAACACACATATTTCTTCCAGCAACATATTAGGAAGCATAGGCCATTTTACAGCATTGTACAATATATTCAATGAAATACCAACATGCTGCATTAAATGGATCCATAATCCAGTCATACTGAGCACTGCTGGTTGGGAAATATTTTTGAAATAAACTTTGCAGGGATGTGATGTAGGCCTACTGTTTAATACATGGGATCACAAGAGTGGCTCCCAATTAGACGTTTCAGCGATTTCGCTCAGAAATCTCAAAGGCATAATACTGCCGCTATCGAGGCGCCTGTCCCATACTCAAGTTTTTTTGGTGAATGCAGTAATCTTATTTGCTAGGTGAGGTAGGTGCTTGTCTTTGCCTTGTAACTGGACATTTAACTCAAATGTATCGCTAAGATATATCAAATATATCACTAAGATAGGCCAGCTTCGTCAAGAAATGTTCATTAGTGAACGTGCTTGCAGATTCAAACATGCGCTCTTCCTCCAAAAAAGAGGCGACTCGGAGCTCAAACACGCGCGACAGCACTTTACCTCGGGAAAGCCACCTTGCCTCGCTGTGAAACAGTACAGCCTTTTGGTCAGCTACCATCTCTTCGCAAAGTGCGGAGAATAGACGCGCTTTTAAGGGCCGGGTTTTGATGAAATTCACCACTCACAACAACGTTCAAAATCTCTTGTAGGTCGGGACTAACTAAGCTGCCTTGACACGAGCGCTTCCCTGTGAATAACACAGTGCGTCCATTGCGCATCGGGTGCTACCTGGGCCCAGGCTACAGATAAAAAAATCTTTTTAAAAAAACTGTTTTTCACGTCAGTTCGCGCCCCACCTGGCATGTCTCCGCGACCCACAGTTCGAGAAACGCTGGGTTATGGCGTCTTTCAAAGAATAGTAATGTGTACTAATGGCCTCTTTTGGGTACTGAACATCAAAAAAAAAATATAAACAAAAAAATACAGACAAGGCCTAAGGAGGCATCAATGTCAGGGGAGGGGCCAATGACAAATTCGCCATCAATCTTGATGGAAACCATTACTTCCGCCAAAGGAGAATTTTCACAACGAATCATCATGGTTGGCGTCGGTGCTGGTGGTTCCTGAAGGGAATACATTATACTGTAACTTCCTTTTTTACTGCACTTTAAGGTTAAAAAGTCCAACATTTCATGAGAGGCAGTTAGAGCAAAAACTCTACTGTATTGTTGCTGGTGGCTCATGCCACTAGTCCAATGTCTTGTACACTGTCCCGTGCCACTCATCTACTGTCCTGTGCCACCTGCAATTGATGCAAACCTAACCCTGAGTGTAACCCTAAACCTGACACAGAACAGTGCTGTTATGTCACCCCCTTTTTGGCACTAGGGGTTAGGGCGATATAACTGAAATAGTAGAAATTACCCTCTCCTGACCTCAGCGCTTCACAACTCAACAAGAGATTTATGAAATAATAGTCAATTTATTACATTTATACAAAATTCAGGGAGTATTAACAAACTTCAGGAGGGGGAAAGGCCAAAATAATAAACCAAACCCAAGTATCTAGAATTAAGGAGTGGAATTAACTAGTGTTGTCACGATACCAAAATTATGACTTCGATACGATACCTGCCATAAATATCACGATGCTCGATACTGAAACGATACTACGGCGAAATCCTAAGATATCTGGAAAAGAAAGGACTCATACCTCCTCCAAGTGTATTGAGTCATTTGTGTTGAATTCAGTGCACTTTTGTAGTGTGCAATTCTGGGTTTTAAACTTCCTACATAATTATTATTTTTATAGTCAGTAAAATAGTAGGCCTACTTTGTGTGATTAAGTCCTTTAACTAGGCTAGATCAAGGTCAGTATTGAAATTACTGCATGCAAATCACTGAATGCTATGCAGAGGGGACTAATCTTTAGGCCATCTGATGTACAGTATAGGCTTCCCTAGGCCTTCCCGTGTTCATGGGATTTCTTTGACCGTTGCAAAGGGAAAAATGTGAGGATAGTCTTCTTTGCGCCCAGTGTACGACGTTCCAACCACTCAGGTCTTGTATGCTGTGGGCTTTAATTAGCGCATTTCGGGTAGCCTATCCTACATCTGGGCAATACTTATTGAACAAATTGCAGTCTACATGCCATGACAAGTATTACCAGTAGTACTGACAGAACATGAAATAGATTGTTTACAAGTTATGGTAATGTTATTCTGGCGTGAACATTGCGCTTTCATCACGTTAGCACCCTATGATTATAGCTCATTATGTCTCGTCAAAATTCATTGATGAAGGAAGGTTCGCTTTATCCCAGAGAACCACTCGTTTCACTTAGGCTAGACTAAAACAGAAGAGAAGAACTTTGCACTAACCATGTAGTCGTGTTTTCTATAGCATATTCGTTAACCTGTCGTTCTTTGAAAAAAAATGTTGGGATGTCTGCGAGGTGTTTAGCCAAGTTCCATGCGTAGCCTACTGCTTTTAAATGACTTTGAAACATATTTCACAAATGGTCCTCTGTGTACCTGATGGCTTGCCTTCACTATTCGCGATGTATCTGAAATAGTTGCAGATTTCACTTCACCTTTTGTTTTATCCACAAGGACGAGGACGGTCGGCAAAGAACTACTGTATGTTGGCTGCGCACTCACTCACTCAGAACTGCCTGCTTGACACGCCCACTTGCCTAGATGCGTGCAAGGAGCAGTGAGAGCAGCAGTTCACGCAGACACAGAACGTTAATTTTAATAAAGTATCGATTCTAAAAACGTCGGAAATCGTATCGTTTTTTGCGTGAAGGCATCGTGATACCTTTTTAGTATCGATACACCGTGCAACACTAGAATTAACTTACCTCAAAAACAAAAGATAAAATAAAAAATAAACAGCATAAACTAACCTCACTCCCTAACTAACCAAAAACAGGAGAAAAATGACAAGGGTACAAGAAGATGGCACCCGGCCTCCCTACAAAGCTTCCCAGAAAGGTTTAAGGCTAAACAGAAAGATACAAACACAAAACTAAAAAGCAAAACAGTTAGTCACCACAACTAACTATCAATGTAATAATCTTCTCAATAATCCAACAACTGTCTGAAGCAGGAGAGGGGAAGATCCCTAGTGAAGAGGGCAGCCAGGCTTTTATCCACTGCCTCGTTGTCTCTTCAGCCAATGGGAACAGACTTCACCAACGGGCCAATCTTCTTCTCCATGTGACCTTAATTGGAAGGTGCAGAGACACAGAGAGCATGCAACAAACCACAACCACAGTTCACACAAATGCAATGCACAAATATCAAGTTTAACAATTTATGTGGTGTAGTGAACAACAAACAAATATATTGCCACGGGAGAGTAGGCAAGTGGCACAAGACAGTATGAGTGGTGCAGGACAGTAAGCCAGTGGCTTGGGACAGTGCCCAGGACAATAGGCATGTGGCACAAGACAGTATGAGTGGTGCAGGACAGTAAGCCAGTGGCTCGGAACAGCACACGGGACAGTAAGCCAGTGGCTTGGGACAGTGCCCAGGACAATAGGCAAGTGTCAGAAGACAGTATGAGTGGTGCAGGACAGTAAGCCAGTGGCTCGGAACAGCATACGGGACAGTAAGCCAATGGCTTGGGACAGTGCCCAGGACAATAGGCATGTGGCACAAGACAGTTGATGAGTGGCGTGGGACAGGTAACAGGACAGTTGGTGAGTGGCCAGAGCCACCAGCAACAGTACAGTACAGTTATTGCTCCCACTGCTACTGGAGAGATTTCATTTAATGGAAACAGACATCATAATATGGCGTACCTCATTGATGCAGTACAGTAATTTATGGTTTTCCTTCATCAGTGTCAGCAGGAGCATCACGGCAGCATTGCTCAGCATGCCTCAGAAACAACAATCAAAACATGACTTGCCATTAAATGAATGCCAACTTTTCCCTTCAACTGATAATTCAATATTGATAGTTAAAATTTACCTGAAAAGACAATTCACTTAAATTTTGATTGCAGTGGGTGTGCCTGCGACATTGTAGCAGTAAATGAGTTCTTTAGTGGTCCTTTACATTTCTCAACTATCTTCTCAGCAGCATTATGCAGGTAACTGCTAAGCACCAAGTCCAAGTCCTGGCCAAATCTTAGCTTCATTTCGTAAAGTAGCTACAAAAAGGAGAGTATTTTTAATCTCAAAAGAAAAGTGATTAGCCAATCGCGACCATATTTCTTTTCACAGATAGTTGTGCACTTGCTGATTAACCACTAAAAGTAGCATAATTCTCACATCTGTTCCTATCCTCAATGCTAAGACCAACTGCTGACTATGGTCATCAGCAAATGGCTTACCAGACAAGGGACTTTTAGGAATGGACACTGCTGGAATAGCTCTGCAGCTGTAGAGGTCTTATAGAGTGGAGTTCGTGCATGCAGAGTCCTTTCCATCCTCCACTTGATGTTCTTGAAATTTGGCCTGCTTTTGTGTAGCTCTTCAGTGATGGCTTTCAAGTGTTCAGCAATACTTTGAGTATCCGCCGCTTCCACTGGTTCGGTTGAGAGCTTGGGAGAAGAAATAACAGAAAGAAAATAAAATCAGCCCATAAAAAAGAACTGCAATGGGAACATACTGAATCAAATACTCTACAAAAGACAATTCTTGTTGAAACCCTACTTGTCGTTTCCTATTGGGGCTTGGTCTTGTCACCCCTGTTGTTGTTGATGGATGTTTTTGCCAAATATTTCTGCTTCATCTCTAGGACTTTGTCCGTGTGTAGAAGGCAGGGCTGTAGTACTCGAGTCCGGTCTTGAGTCCGGTCTTGGACTCGAGACCGTTTTTCTACGGTCTCGGACTTGTCTCGGACTCGCTAGTATTTGGACTTGGTCTTGTCTCGGTCTCGGCCACTGGTCTTGCCAAATATGGCTTTTGGTCTCGACCGAGTCCAGGTGTCTTTAGGGCCATCAAAATTAACGTGTTAATCGCCGCGATTCATTTTGAAATACATAATGCGTTACAAAACACTCAATAGTGTTTACCTTTGTGGGGGGCTGATGTCACGTAACGGAAGCCGCAAAACCTAAAACCGCAAGCCTGAGAGTTTATTTTACTGTCTGTGGAGTTAGCTGAAGATAAAGAGGAACCAACATTTAGCCAAATAGTAGCTTTACTGCAAACTGCTTTTCACTCTTGTTAGATAACGTTTACAATGTCAAAATGCACCAACAGCAACAGTTACATAAAGACGATACTTTTCGGGTCCTCTCCATTAAGCTCCAACTTGAACGTACTCCATTTAATTGAGAGCGCGTCTGAGCGCACACGAGAAGGAGAGAAAACGATTGGCAGGCTCCAGCTGGCTTGGCGTTGTTGATGATAATTGATATCTCCTTTTTAATATAAGAAACTTATAAAAGGAAGGCAACAAAGACGAGGTTAGAGGAGATTGCGGATTTATCCGATTTCCACTACTGACCAGTTATAAACATGTATGACATGTAGGCTGCACTCACTGTGATTTGAAAAATGGACAAAAATATGAAGAGTTGTCTTTGCCTTTGTGTAATGGAACTGGTGAGTCTTGAAGTTTTCAATAATTTGTTTACATGAAGCACATATTATGCCGATTGAAACACATTCCATTCAGATAGCTAGGTGACTGGCTCAGGCTCATCATTCACTTTTAATTGCAAACAGAAAATGTCTAGCTAGCATCATGTCATTACATGCTTCTATTTCCAAAGGAATGAAAACTGTTTATACCAACTTAATATCATGCTTATCATTGTTAATATTGTACAATACATGTGGTACAAACAATATTAGAGCTTGTGGACTAGCTATAGGCTATATTTCAATGGAGCTGGTAAAAAAAAGATCATTATGAGAACGTGGCCACAATGGGCTTAAAGTGACAGTGCACCATTTACAAATGAGTTAAACAGCATCAAGTGTAGTATTTCTTAAGAAATTAATACTTTAAAACACAATTACTGTGTCAGTATTATCATTTAAATAATATAAAAGTGTTTTACTTTTACCTTTGTGGTTACTCATTAATTTTGTGATTTATGTTGTATTTAATATGCCATTTAAGAAGCTTTAGTCTTTAGGAACTTTTTAATTGCGGTTAATCGAGATTAATTCATTTCAAAATATATATTTTGAATCGTTTGACAGCCCTATAATAATATTGGAGAAGGGGAATGGCTACACTTACAAATCCTGGGTGTGTTCACACTGTTTTTGCTTTTAGATAATAATAATAATAACCCAAAATGATTGTCTTGATACTGTCATGCATAAGACTTTTTTTCCTATCCTGGACTCGGTCTTGACTCGGACTCGAACCTTTTTGGACTCGGTCTTGTCTTGGACTCGAACCTCTTTGGACTCGGTCTTGACTTGGTCTCGACTAGTCCTGGTCTTGGACTTGTCTTGGACTCGACAAAGGTGGTCTTGACTACAGCCCTGGTAGAAGGGTTCTTCTCCGCTCTTTTTTTAATTTATTTTCAGGCACTCCAAAAGGGTTTCTTTAGTTAAAAGGGGATATCAATAACAGAATGTTTTCAACACAGTACATCTGCAACAACAAGCACAAGCAACAACAAGTGCACCAACATAATAATAGTAAAGATAAATAATACTAACAAATCCAGAGAGGCTTCCATCCCTGAGAAATGGATACCGGGTTAAGTGCTCCCAGGACATCACTATACATTTTATGGCTTGGATACCTGCATTGTGAGAGGAAATAAGATCAATCACATCTTTCCTGTTAGTAAGTAGTACTCTTAGTAATAGATTTCAGCTATTGTTATTTGAACAATGCCTAAATAGCCTACATGATGATCTGTCCAAAAACAATATGTAGACTTGCAACTAAATAACTCCTGATTCAGAAAGATATGATAACTGAATCTAGCTAGCCAAATCTCCAAACAAACTGGCACTTCTAAGTCCAATACATATGCTTCCTATTTAGTTATTATTATGATTTATTGCTGTAGTGTCCAGGAGCCAAAACCAAAGAGTTTTGCTGCCTTATATTCATACTTGTATAATGAAGTGTAGTGAAGAATATTTAATCTACAAGCTGTTTTAACTAGCATAGTCTAGCTATACATTATCTAGTTAGCGTTAGCTAGCAACACACTGACAACATCCTCTGGACAAAACAACTTTGTCGTAACCGTCATCCCCAACCCTCCCCAAAATAAACAGATCACGCTATCTTATCTCTGTTGCAGTTGGTAAGTTTGCCATTTGTGACTTGTGTATCATCAACTAATGTTGCCTGAAGAAAGTTGACATTAAAGGAGAATTCCGGTGTGAAATTGACCTTAGCTGCACTAAAAGATGTTGCCGAGTACTTACATGTGTCCAATAGGCACCTTCGGTCACCCCCTAGTATTCCGAATTGCGGCGATTTTCGCCGAACTTGCATAAGGTTTTCACCTAGCTGTGGGGGCATAGCGTGCAGCTAAATCGCTATTTTTACACCATTAAAAATGTTCCAAGTAACTCCACACTGCATTGGTAGACTTCTGAGGGTCTTGACATTTAAAACGAGATACTGAGAACTTTGGAAGTGCACAGGAAGTTTATTAAAAAAGACTGTTTATACAAGCAGTACCTTCAGAGAATCTCTCCGCTGGCCGCCATCTTGTAATGAAGTCGCGATCAGTCGACTGCCGAGCACGAACAAACAGGAAGCATGGGAACATATTGCAAAAGTAATTACAAAATTACTAATTACTAATTACAAAAGTAGGAAATATATAGTTACTGTCTACATGAGCATGATGAGTACATGGTATCAACGAAGCTCAAAAGGCATCAGTGATGGGAATCTCGCGTAATATTGTTGACAGAAGACGTGCTGCACACATGAAGGAAACAGCTGATCAGTTGCTGCACGCATGAGGAGGAGTGACCGGCCGGCATGTGTGCAGGCTACAGGTATACCTGACATTACGGAGGAAGACGCGGCGAAGAGCAGGAAGGATGGTTCGCGTATGTGCAAAACCAGGTTGTGGCAAGAGGATGAGGAGCTACAATCCAGAAACGTTTCACAGGCTACCTTTCCAGGAGCCAACTTTGAAACAGTGGCTTGTTGTTTTGCAACTCGATGTCGAGACACCTGTCAATATTCTAAAACAGAAGGATTACCGTGTATGTAGTCGACATTTTGATGCAGACGAGTTTGCTATCCATACAAGAGGATCAAACCACCCAAGACGGGTACATCTGAAGAAAAATGCTATCCCGAAAGCGACGGTAATTGCTCCGGAGGTATGTATACAATTATTTGACTATTTGCATGTAAATAACACCGTTTTGGAATCGTGTAACGTTACATGACCAAACTTTGCTGGCTAACAAGCCACTTAGCTTTGTATTCTGGAGAGCAGTTTATGCTGACGTTACTTTTCCTAGCCCACCATCAGAAATAGAAAGAAATGTAGTTTGGGAGGGAGGAAGGGGTGGGCATTGTTTCAGTGTGTATTTTGATAAATGGAATAGATGCATGCGTGGGGGACCGAACGCTTTCCAGGTAAACTAACCTGGCCGAACGTGACTCGGGGTCCGCCGAGGTGAGTGGGGGATGGCTGCACCCATTGCATTGGGAATGGTGTCCAAGCCAGTCACTAGTATCTGGAAATTTTGAATAGCGTAATAGTCATTTATATTTTGCAGATCCGATGATTTCAAATTCCTCGTATAACTCTGTGTCTTCTTCGTATTCTGCCATCTTCTCAAAATTTGCAAACTTCCAAGTCCAGTCCACAAGTAATGTAAATAATCACGTAGCTGATCAGCTGTTTCCTTCACGTGTGCAGCACGTCTTCCGTCAACAACATTACGAGAGATTCCCTTCACTGATGTAAAACCTTTTGAGCTTCGTTGATACCGTGTACTCATCATGCTCATGTAGACAGTAACTATATATTTCCTATTTACTTCTGTAATAAGTAATTTTGTATTTACTTTTGCAATCTGTTCCCCTGTCCTTCTGTTCGTTCGTGCTCGGCAGTCGACTGATCGCGACTTCATTACAAGATGGCGGCCAGCGGAGAGATTCTCTGAAGGTACTGCTTGTATAAACAGTCTTTTTTAATAAACTTCCTGTGCACTTCCAAAGTTCTCAGTATCTCGTTTTAAATGTCAGGACCCTCAGAAGTCTACCAATGCAGTGTGGAGTTACTTGGAACATTTTTAATGGTGTAAAAATAGCGATTTAGCTGCATAGGCTACGCTATGCCCCCACAGCTAGGTGAAAACCTTATGCAAGTTCGGCGAAAATCGCCGCAATTCGGAATACTAGGGGGTGACCGAAGGTGCTTATTGGACACATGTAAGTACTCGGCAACATCTTTCAGTGCAGCTAAGGTCAATTTCACACCGGAATTCTCCTTTAAGTGAGTTAGCTATCATGCTAACGTTAGCAAAACACTAGTGTGAACGAAGAACAAAAAAGCCCCGAGATGTAAAAATTTTAACGCCCCACGTCATTCAAAAACACGCCCATGTATTATTTAAAGAGAAACACCTCCTAATGCTGTCTTAAAAACATGGATGTTTCATCAGGGTTGCCAACTCTCACGCATCTGGCGTGACACTCACGCTTTCAGCACCAATCTCACGCTCTCACGCACACGCAAGAAATGTCACGCCAAATCCATTATTTTTTTTTGCAATCCGTTCGTTTTTTGTTGATGACTAGACTAGACCACAGCATTGTTTCTAAATGACAGGATACGAGTTTAAGGCATACATATGTCTCTAGACCAACAGCAGGTAGGTCTAATATCCGCCTACAACGTTCTCAGCGCAGTTTTCTCTGATTGTTGATTCGCTGACTAGGCTATTTTAATCCGGTCCGCGACACCTTAACGGAACACGCTGCTATTTAGACATGAGGCAGACTGACACAAAGTGTGGTCGCCCATTCTTCTCTAGGAACTACTCGCGAAGTAGCCTCACAGACATCACATCATTTTCTCATCTTTTATAAGGTGCTATAGCCGCTATTTGCTGCGATAAACGGTTCGCGAGAAAATTAACTTTCAAGAAATAATCATATTAGGCTGCTATAGCTCTGCGCTCATTTTAATTCATATAGGTGGAACATCTCACAAACTTTTCGTTCCACACATGACAAACCGTAAACCAGAATAAACAGCAGACCTTACCGAACACAAAGGTGTAATGCAATCCCCTATACAATAAACTGTTCCAGAGTAATCCGGTTTTTAAATGGTAGCAAATTTCTATATGGTCTCCAATTTTGGGCTTTAAGTGTCTTAAAACTGAGCTGTGCTTAAATACCTACATATGTGTAAATATTAAAATCAGAGGATATACAGCTCATGGCTAAGAGTTTGTCGATGTAGCCATAATGATTTGTTTTCACAAAATGCTAAGCATGCATGTATTTAAGTGTCTTAAAAAAGTGTGCAGGCCATAACAGGCCAAATAGAAAATAAATGTTAAATGTTAAATATAGCCTAGACATAATATTAAAATCAGATGATGTAGGATAGTATAGAGTTAGATAAAGTTGGATGGCTCCAGAACTCACACCAGTGGATTGGGTCTTAAAGGAGCCACACCACTTTTATGACACTAGCTGTTCTGTTGACCTTTAGATTTGTTGCTACTGGGCATGAAGGGCAGGCCAATTATGAGTTCTGTCCAACATTGATGGTAGGTTTAGAAAAAAAGTCAGCACATTTTAATCATATTGCAATAATACCAATAACCATGATCATTTTGGTCATGATTTTTCATCAAATGTTCATACTGTATCTCTAGTGGCTGGTAGACTTTGGAATCCACCAGACACAATGGTAGGTGGAAAAAAATATGTTAGGCTATTTCCATCCCTGATACATACGTACACTCATACACACATTCATAAGTCTCAATCTGTCCATTTCTTTCCACAAAACTCGCCAGAAGTCATAATTTAAGGGGTTATTTTTCAATTTTTTCTACTGAGCTACTACCTTTTTCAGGTGGGCAGGGGGGCCCTTTTCATGTCTGTGCCCAGGGGCCCAGGCTCATAATCCTTCCATGCCACGGGGTTAAAACACTGGTCTTGTTTTCAAGTGCAATCAATAATTTAATTGTACATTTTGAAGAAACTTTTCAATTCTATTCGTTTTTTTTAAAACATAAATCAGGGATTATACTATACTGTACATAGCAAAAAAGTCAGGGGTCAGACATTTTTAAAATTACAGTAGGTTTAGGGAAAAATTTAACGCACACGCATTATGACTTCACAAAATCTCACTCCAGCCAAACACCCAAAGTTAGCAACCCTGGTTTCATTTTAAGGAGATAAAAATGTTAAACACTTACCGTTAAGAAGCCGGGCAGAATGGAAGGCTTCAGAAAGGTTCGTTGAAGTTCAAATAAACCGCACGTGCGAGAAATAGCACCCTTTTTAGGCAAAAGGTTCTATTTCCTTGGCAAAGAACCCCTATGGTTCTATATAGCACCCACAAGCACCCTTTTGTCTAAGAGTGCACACTGCACTTCTTGGTAAAAGCTTGGCAAAATGACCAGCCAATCAGAGCAAGCTTGGCAAACTGACCAGCCAATCAGAACAACAATCGGTGATGGTGGTGCTGCTCTATGTACACCTCTCTGATTTGGGCCACAGACGCCCATCAACCGGCCTGATGTTATTAGACATCCGACTGTCCACTCTCAAGGGCACTTGGAGTCGCTGTGTGCACTTAAACTGTCCTTGTATAAGACAACGGGTGGACTGCACACATGTGGATCCCACTAATCATGTTTTACTAACATGTATTCAATTAATTAGATAATTAGATGAATTTGACTAATGCATGCAATCAATAATATGAAATAATGTATTGTGTATATATATGTATGTACATATACAGTATATCTTAATATGGCAATGTACTTATGTTCATCTTCCCCTGTGCAGCACCAAGGGCAGATGTGCAAAGTTTTACTTTCAAACTTTCAGCCAGAGATCAGAGGAGGATATTTCTGTTGCGGGGCAGAGCAAATATTTGCAGTGTGAAAGCGACCAGAGCGGCCATGTGAAGTCATGAGTCCTTTCTTCTCCGGGACGAGGACACGAGGTGCTGATGGATGTCTCCCCAAGTTTGGGTGATCTACGCGTGGTGTCTCTTCTCAAGGGGGGGGGTATGACATGCCTAATCTTGTTCATCAAGCAATCTATCTCACCCCCCACCCCACCTCACACACACACCACACACACACACATCTCAGACTGTCACACTGGCCGATCCTTCTCTGTGTTCTTCTATTTCATTTAGCTCCAGGCAATGGAAGGTGTGTGTCGTTTCCGATGTCCTGCTATCTGGACAGTGAATCATTGGGTGTGTGTCCATATCGTTATGTGTGTGTGTGTGTGTGTGTGTGTCATTTCCGATATCCTGCTATCTGAACAGTGAATCATTGGGCATTTTCAACTTTTCCATCTCAAATTTCAAACTGTCTCATCTCATCCCTCCACTAAAAACAGGACGGATCTCATTTCCACCGCGTATATCTCTTTGACAGGGCCCCGGAAACCAAAGTTATGATTATGGCCCAAATCAATCTTCCCATGGTGCTGCAGTGGCCACCTGAAGATGAAGTGCTCTAACTGTTTTGAGTTTTACAGCATCAGGAGGATGACTGATAACAGCCTGATCACCTGTCATGATGGGGTGATAATGAAACAAAAAAAGAATGTGTTCATTAAAAAACTTGATGTAAGCTGTTTGAGGTGCCTTGGGGCAATCCCAATTGAAAAGGCCAATTTGTATAATGGTCCGCTCACACAATATCATATACAGAGCAAGGCCCATCTCTTTGGTCAGCTATTCGTAACCCCAGAGGAAATGTTAACCAGATAAATGTGCAGGTTTCTGGATTAACCTATCCTGCATCATGTAGAGGCAGTGGTAGCATAGTGGTTAATGCAGTAGTCGGAAAAGTCAGGGTTTCAATTCCTGGCTTCCACCGTAGTGCCCTTGAGCAAGGCACTTAACCCCAAGTTGCTCTGGGGCCAATGGCCTTGTATCATAGTTGTCATTTGTGTTCCGGGATAATGACCCTTGTATCATAGTTGTCATATGTAAGTTGCTTTGGACAGAAGCATCTGCTGAAAGAATAAATGTAGCAAATGTAAATGTATCAAAGGCCATTTTGGATAGGCATGTTTTCTCTGCCATCTTGTCATAGTGAATGCAGGTGTATCTCTTTGGATTTTCGATCACTTTTGTCCTCTATTCACAATTCACTTGGCATACGGAGTGCCAAAGCGTCGGCCGGCTCAATGTGTGAAGAACACAGCAGGACGTCCGCCGCCTGCAGATGACCTTTTTTTACTCGCCCAGGCAAAATGGGGAGGGAAGAATTGTCTTGTCCTGAGCCTGCCACGTCTCTGAACAATGCAGCCTCTGTTCCTTCATAGAATGGACCACACCACAAACACAATGGAGTCTTCATCCTTTCACAGACAGTACTTCCCCCATAAAACCAATTACAGATTGCTCAATTAAATCTCCAATTACACCCGACCACGCACACACACACACACTCACACACTCACACACATACAATTTATCAGCTCTTGGCTTGAGCTGACACCTGACCTAGGAGCACCTCTTTGAGTGATGTTCTCATTTGGTGCGTTGTGGAGCTATCCGCCGCATGCTAACCACAGCCCCAGCGTGCCGTGGCGCCCCCCAGCATTAGCGAGGCTAATTAATGACTGATCGCTAGCGCGGGGAGTCACCTCTGCCAAGAGTAACCGGTCACAGGTGGACTGGATTTGTAACATAAAAAGGGGGGAAAGGTTGACAGGGTGCTTGTCAGCATGACTGAGGACTGTTTAAATAAAGATGTAAAATGTGTGTGTGTGTGTGTGTTTTCTTTGAAGGTTAATCACCTGAAGTGCCCACGGGGTAGACTAAAGCCAGCACAGCAGTTCCATGTTTGCTATGTCCACCTACATCTATTTCCATGATGTCAGCTCAGTATTGTGCATCCAGCTCTCTTTGGACTTGCCATTCACAAGAATGTTGAATATATTCTAGAACTATTGTTTCGCTTCATCAATCACAAGCATGAGTGGGTATGGGTGGGAATGGGAATGAGTGAGTGTAAAATCTTTCTTATGGAACTTGCTTGAAACCAAAAACAAACCTAGCTCCAAAACAGTTGTGCTATGTCTATAAGAGCTGAGGGTGCGGTCGGGCCTCCAGGTGTGTCATGCAGCTCTTGAGAAATAATGCTGCAGTGTGGTCCATAACTTCATATATGAGCTGGAATGGAGGTGCAAGCTCTCTTCAAAGTGTGCTTCACTCACTTAAGGCAATGCAGAGTCACAGAAGGGAGACGCGCAGTAAACAGTCTGGAGACCATCTGGCGAGGCCTCGGTCTCCCGCAAATAGAACAAACCACCATAACATCAAAACAGGGATATCCCACCAATATGGTTCGAAACAAGTTTCCAAAAATAAAAACTAGATATAGAAAACATTTTACACCTAAGTGGCCTTGTTTCTTTTCGTTTACTATTAAACATTTAATTATGCCGTAGCTTTGTGTCATTTGGATATAAATGTCAAGTTATACACTCATAACAGCAATGTACGCATTACAATATGCTTGCGGTGGATATTTACATAAAAACCCACATTATTTCAGTGTGCATCGGGTATCCACTTGCTACATTTATATGCCTAAGTAGCCTCTTGAAGTCATGTATTTATTAATGAGTGCAAATGTGTGCCTATATTTATGCATACTGTATTCTAAATCAGTTTGCCTGATGTCTCCCTATTTGTGCCTGCCTATCTTATTTTCCACATTTTACAAAACTGTTTTTTGTGTGGCTGTCCTCAAAGTTCCTTACAATTTGCTTGGCTTTGTAATGATGGTAATGATGATGATGATATATGATCGTATATCCGTAACTGCAGAAGATTGGCCTACCACAGTGCTAACCCCTGGGATCTTGGAGGCCTTTTATTCCAGAAGTCTCCGGATACATTTGTCCTTCATTTCTCCGCTCCCCTAGCCCTGCTGTTTCCCCAGCAGTTATGGCACGCAAATCAGGGGCCATTTCCTCCCCTCACACATGAGTGATTAGGCCCAGGCTCTAGAAACAAAAGGCACACGCGAGCTGCCAGCTACACGGCATTTTATGTCAGTGTTGATTGGTTCGAAAATCACACCCCTCTGTTGTTAGATAACGATCGTTTCCTTCTCTGAAGGAAAGAAAACAGAGAGAAAGAGACAGTTGGGCTGTTACCATGTCATGATGGCACAGAGTGTTTGCTGTCCTCAGAGTTTGAGTCCAAATTTCCATCCTGTCTCCTGAAGTTTGTCCGTCTTTTAGCTGCCATGTTGTTAGCCCAGAATCAGCCTACAGTCCCCTCTTCGTATGGTCTAAATCTTTAAGTTATATAGACAGTGTGTACAACACTACACACACCTAGTGGCAGTTTACTGCATTCAAAGTGCATATACTACACAAAACATCAGCCGAATTTTCACTTCGGATTTGAACGTTGAACGATAGGCTGCTATGACTGACATCACAGCTCCTCACAATGCCAATGTTCTTCTTTGTACTCAGCAGGTAGTAAGTACATCAGTCTGTCCTCAGTGCATCTCCATCAGGGCAGGTACTCAGGATGGAACACACAGACACATGTGTACATGCAAAAGAACCGCCACTATACTTACACTTGCAGCCTCTGAATGGATCTCACAAGGATGATTCCTGGACCAACAGCATAACAGGTGGATGATTCCTGGACCGATAGCATAACAGGTGGAGGATTCCTGGACCGATAGCATAACAGGTGGATGATTCCTGGACCGATAGCATAACAGGTGGATGATTCCTGGACCAACAACATAACAGGTGGATGATTCCTGGACCAACAGCATATAACAGGTGGATGATTCCTGGACCAATAGCATAACAGGTGGATGATTCCTGGACCAATAGCATAACAGGTGGATGAGATGTGACAAACCAAAATGGAAGGAAGGAATACATGGATAGGAAGTCCACTGGTGTTTCTATTTGCTAAGTAGCAGAAGCGCAGCTAAACAGGCAGGCTATGAGCACTCTAGTCTATACAGGAGAAACAGTAGGCAGGCTATGAGCACTCTAGTCTATACAGGAGAAACAGTAGGCAGGCTATGAGCACTCTAGTCTATACAGGAGAAACAGTAGGCAGGCTATGAGCACTCTAGTCTATACAGGAGAAACAGTAGGCAGGCTATGAGCACTCTAGTCTATACAGGAGAAACAGTAGGCAGGCTATGAGCACTCTGGTCTATACAGGAGAAACAGTAGGCAGGCTATGAGCACTCTAGTCTATACAGGAGAAACAGTAGGCAGGCTATGAGCACTCTAGTCTATACAGGAGAAACAGTAGGCAGGCTATGAGCACTCTAGTCTATACAGGAGAAACAGTAGGCAGAAACAGTAGGCAGGCTATGAGCACTCTGGTCTATACAGGAGAAACAGTAGGCAGGCTATGAGCACTCTGGTCTATATGGGAGAAAGAGTAGGCAGAAACAGTAGGCAGGCTATGAGCACTCTAGTCTATACAGGAGAAACAGTAGGCAGGCTATGAGCACTCTGGTCTATATGGGAGAAAGAGTAGGCAGGCTATGAGCACAGTTGTGTTTGTGTAGACGTGTCTCCCAGTTGTGTTTGTGTAGACGTGTGACTCCCAGTTGTGTTTATGTAGACGTGTATCTTTCACAGTTGTGTTTGTGTAGACGTGTATCTTTCACAGTTGTGTTTGTGTAGGCGTGTGTCTCTCCCAGTTGTGTTTGTGTAGACGTGTATCTTTTACAGTTGTGTTTGTGTAGGCGCGTGTCTCTACCAGTTGTGTTTGTGTAGGCGCGTGTCTCTCCCAGTTGTGTTTGTGTAGCCGTGTATCTTTCACAGTTGTGTTTGTGTAGACGTGTATCTTTCACAGTTGTGTTGAGTTGTGTTTGTGTAGGCGTGTGTCTCTCCCAGTTGTGTTTGTGTAGGCGTGTATCTTTCACAGTTGTGTTGAGTTGTGTTTGTGTAGGCGTGTGTCTCTCCCAGTTGTGTTTGTGTAGACGTGTATCTTTCACAGTTGTGTTTGTGTAGGCGTGTGTCTCTCCCAGTTGTGTTTGTGTAGACGTGTATCTCTCCCAGTTGTGTTTGTGTAGACGTGTCTCTACCAGTTGTGTTTGTGTAGACGTGTATCTTTCACAGTTGTGTTTGTGTAGACGTGTATCTCTCCCAGTTGTGTTTGTGTAGACGTGTCTCTACCAGTTGTGTTTGTGTAGACGTGTCTCTACCAGTTGTGTTTGTGTAGGCGTGTATCTCTCCCAGTTGTGTTTGTGTAGGCGTGTATCTTTCACAGTTGTGTTTGTGTAGACGTGTCTCTACCAGTTGTGTTTGTGTAGGCGTGTGTCTCTCCCAGTTGTGTTTGTGTAGACGTGTATCTTTCACAGTTGTGTTTGTGTAGACGTGTATCTTTCACAGTTGTGTTTGTGTAGACGTGTCTCTACCAGTTGTGTTTGTGTAGACGTGTCTCTCATAGTTGTGTTTGTGTAGGCGTGTCTCTACCAGTTGTGTTTGTGTAGGCGTGTATCTTTCACAGTTGTGTTTGTGTAGACGTGTATCTTTCACAGTTGTGTTTGTGTAGACGTGTCTCTCCCAGTTGTGTTTGTGTAGACGTGTCTCTACCAGTTGTGTTTGTGTAGACGTGTCTCTACCAGTTGTGTTTGTGTAGACGTGTCTCTCCCAGTTGTGTTTGTGTAGTCGTGTATCTTTCACAGTTGTGTTTGTGTAGACGTGTCTCTCACAGTTGTGTTTGTGTAGGCGTGTATCTCTACCAGTTGTGTTTGTGTAGACGTGTCTCTACCAGTTGTGTTTGTGTAGACGTGTCTCTCCCAGTTGTGTTTGTGTAGTCGTGTATCTTTCACAGTTGTGTTTGTGTAGACGTGTCTCTCACAGTTGTGTTTGTGTAGGCGTGTATCTCTACCAGTTGTGTTTGTGTAGACGTGTCTCTACCAGTTGTGTTTGTGTAGGCGTGTATCTTTCACAGTTGTGTTTGTGTAGACGTGTATCTTTCACAGTTGTGTTTGTGTAGGCGTGTGTAGTCCTCGTATTCCGCTTCTACCCCTTCTTCTCTATTTCTCACTTTTCATTATCTTTGTGTAGACTTTACCATCCTCTCATTCTGCTGGCCTCCTACAGGATGTGTCTGTGTGTGTGTGTGTGTCCTACAGCGCATTCAGACCTCTTCATTTATAGCCTCCTCACTCTTCCGAACTCTTGCAATTGGTTGTTCAGTTTGACATTTGTTCTCTCCAGGTTCTTGTGATATCATTTTGGGCAGTGGAACTGAAAGCTCTATTTCAGCACATAAGGGGCATCATCTCCTCCCAGCATTAGTGGATATAATATATAGTTATGATACTTCTCTCTGTTCCAGCCTCAGTGTTACTGTGGATATAGTTATGATACTTCCTTCTGTTCCAGCCTCTGAAGCTTCAACCCAAATGTGCAGATGGGCATTACCCACACTAAAATTGCAGATGTGCATACACTCACATACTGTACATAAACAGATACACACTCAGTCATGAACACACACACACACATACAGGCACACACCCCTACACACTTGCATGCGGGCACAAACACACACACACCCCTACACACTTGCATGCAGGCACAAACACATGCACACACACACATACTCACACACACACACATCTTTGATAGGTTGCTTCCTCTGGGAGTGTGCTGCTGCAGAGTCCCAGTAGTAATAAAAGGCTAAAGTGATGGTGTGTGTCTATGCTAAATGCCAATCCCATCATCCAGATTTCAAAGGACAAGCACCCCTCTCCAGCTGCCTTCCCCTGCCTGTTTACAGCCCCACACTCATTCATTAGGAAAGAGAGAGAGAGGGATAGAGTGAGAGACAAAGGGAGAGAAAAAGCAGAATGAGAGATACCAGTGATCGTAAGGAAGGAGGGGGGGGGGTAACAGACAGACAGATAGATAGACAGATCAAGTGAGGAGAGAAAGAGAGAGAGGCATTGTGAAAGTACAGAGAGAACTAGAATGCTCTGGAAGTAAAAAGGAAGAGATGGGAGAGAGAGAAGGAGAGAGATGAAGGGAGAGAGAGAAGGAGGAGGGGGCAGTGTTAAAGGACAGAGAGAGAGAGAGATGGATGGAGAGAGAGAAGGAGGAGGGGGCAGTGTTAAAGGACAGAGAGAGAGAGATGAAGGGAGAGAGAGAAGGAGGAGGGGGCAGTGTTAAAGGACAGAGAGAGAGAGATGGAGGGAAGGAGAGAAGGAGGAGGGGGCAGTGTTACTGTAAAAGATAGAGAGAGAGATGGAGGGAGAGAGAGAAGAAGGGGGCAGTGTTAAGGGACAGAGAGAGAGAGATGGAGGGAGGGAGAGAAGGAGGAGGGGGCAGTGTTAAAGGACACAGACAGAGAGAAGGAGAGAGATGGAGGGAGAGGGGGGCAGTGTGAAAGGAGAAGGAGAGAGATGGAGGAAGAGGGGGGCAGTGTGAAAGGACAGAGAGAGACTGTAGTAGACTGAAGTAAAAGATGGAGAGAAAGTGGTAGGTGAGAGATGGAGGGGCAGTGTGAAAGGACGCAGAGTGGTAATGCTGTGCGGTTAGCGTAGCATTGTGGTAATGCTGTGTGGTTAGCGTGGCATTGCGGTAATGCTGTGCGGTTAGCGTAGCATTGTGGTAATGCTGTGCGGTTAGCGTGGCATTGCGGTAATGCTGTGTGGTTAGCGTGGCATTGCGGTAATGCTGTGTGGTTAGCGTAGCATTGTGACATTGTGAAGAGAAGTGCTAAAGAGGGCTTGATGGCTCCACGCTGCTGAAGAGACGGGCAGGTGGCGAAGCTCTGAAATCAGCCAATGGAGTTAAATTACCCCATCTTATCTCCGGCCCACTGGGGGACTGTCACACACACACACCCTGCTACCACCACCACCACCTTATGTCCCCCAACACACACACACACACACAGCCAAGATGATTCCCTGCTCTTCCAGAGGAGGATATGCCAACCAATGTGCTTGTAAATAACTATGGAGGGGAGACTATGCATTTCACGTTGTGCCTGTGCTCTGAATCAGTGTGTTGAGGAGCAACAGGCACCGGCCAAAGATTCCGACAGGAGTGTATGGAGTGCCAAGCTGAGAATCCGTCATCTTGGGAGCGCAGCGGCAAGCGCTGGCCGCAGATTCGGCGTCTTGCGAGCGGAGCGGGGAGTGTTGGCTCATGAGGCTGCAGATGGCTGGACCTGCGCGGTGACGCCGAGCGCCAGCCCAAGAAAAGCCCTCGCTCTCGCTCTCGATCGCTCTCGCTCGCTCAAGTGGCTGAGCACACATAATGACTCTCAAGGACAGAGGAGAGGAGAAAGGGACAATGGCTTTACTTCTGAGCTACACACACACACACATAAGTGCGCACACACACACACACACACACACACATAAGTGCACACACACACACACATAAGCTTCACTCACAGAAGTGCATACACACACACACGCGCGCACATGCTCACACACACACACTGCTGAGTGTTTTACGGCACAATGATCCGGTCTCATGGGAGGGATTTGTGCAGCTCTTAGGCTGATCTTGGAAGACACGACTTTGGCTGGAGGCGGTGCTGAGGCTGTAACGCTGCTCAGCCGTCTGCATTCTCTGGGCCTCAGCAACACCAGGGTCATTCTCACCCCGTGCTAACTGGACAACTGAGAATGAACCTGGTCCAATTGGGCCTCCGAGGGGTGCTGTGGCGTGAGTAGCTTCCACATCACATTTGGGTGCCCACAGGGTTGGATCCAGCCTCATCTCTGTCTCCCACTCGCTTCCTGTCGCTGTCGCTTCACTGGGCGAGTAGCCACTGTCACAGTAGTGAGGCGCTGCCTACATTTAAAAGACTGCATGTATATCACTTGAAAGACTCCATGCATTTAAAAACTCCATATGTTTGGAGTGGCAACTCCAACTACATCTGGCATATAGATACTTATGATAAATTAAAACCACATGGGATCTGCATCAGTGGGTGCATTGATGGCTTTTCACGGAAAATCATACACACCTACACAAGTAGCGACCCACGCGTCATAGGGGGTTACTTCATAGGGGCCGTGGAGGCGTTTGGTGGCTGTCCCTGAATTGTCCCACTGATTTAGGGACGGAGAATGTGGGTGTCCGAGATATTCAGACTTACCTGTCAAATAGCCTACATCAATGGACAAACTCATAATAGGGTTTTCCCAACAAACTACTCAGTAACAAGCAAGCCCTATGGCTGGTGCGTGTTCCCTATCCAAAAAAAGTGTGCCAGAGTTTATTTATTTCATAACAAATGACAAAGAAAAACATTAAGAAATCCATTTAGGCAGACCTATATTCATGGTCTAACACTATCACAGGTCTGGAGCCTACATGCTCACAAAGGCCTGAGACTCCTAGGCCAAGTTGCCTTGTACATCCCTCACATTTTTGTAAATATTTTAATGTATCTTTTTGTGGGACAAGAAATTATAATTTGCTACAATGTAAAGTAGTCAGTGTACAGCTTGTATAACACTGTAAATTTACTGGGGTAGCTTAAAATATGGGTAAGCTCAGGCTTGGAATTTCACCATTCTGGGGGCAAGGCCACTTGGCCTTCAGTTGGGGTGCACAAAGGCCACATGTCAGGGCACCAAGGCCAAAGTTAACTATACAGTAGTAGGCTATAAAAATGATCAAAGTTGTATTTAGCCTATTCACTGCAGTAGACCTGCATCACTGTATAAAACATTACAAAAACATGAAACATGACATATTACATAGAACTGTAAATCATCTGATCATCTAATATTTACAGATATCTAGGCTATATATATAACATTTATTTTATATTTGGCCTGTTATGAAATCATGTATTGAACAATTTAAGCACAGCTCAGCTTTAAGAAACTCAAATAGCCTAGATGCATGCTTAGCATTTTGTGATCATTAAGGCTACTTTCACAAACTCTTAGTCAGCTGTCCTCTGATTTACCAATATCTAGGTGATATTTGTAACATTTATTTTGTATTTGTCCCGTTATGAAATCATGTGGAACAATTTAAACACATTGTAAAACTTAAAGCCCAAATTTGGAGACATCCATGTATGTCGAACTTTACTGCAAATTCAAAACTGGATTACTCTGGAACGGCTAACTGTACAGGGGACTGCTTTACACCTTTGTATTCGGTAAGGTCTGCTGTTTATTCTGATATATGGTTTGTCATGTGTTAAAAGAAGGGTTCGTTAAGTATTCCACCGAGATGAATGGGTAGGGAGATCATGGGACGCAAAACCTTCAGTAGAATGTATGATTAAATTGAATTATATTATTTACTTTTCTCGCGAACCGTTCAACACAATTATCGGCTAACATCGTTTAAAAGCAGAGAAAAAGCTCTTTCATGTGATACTTGTGATGTCTGTGTGATGAATAGGCTACTTCGCGAGTAGTTCAACTGAGAATGGGTGAATTTGGACGCACTTTCTTTTTTGCGCTGTCACTTTCTCCATTGCGTAAAAGACTAAATTAATTTGCGCTGTGAATGCTAAGATAATTTTGACAGGCCACAGGCTAAATAAAAATCGCTATTAGTAGGACGCACGGCCATGGCCGTCGTGAAATTCCTACCCTGGGTAAGCTTATATTAATTTCTCAATAATCGTGTCTACTTCCTTTCATGTTGGTCTGGTAGGACGAGCTACTGTAGATGAGATTAAGAGTGTCTGGAACAGCCACCGCATCCGGCCAACCAATAATCCCAACGTACCCAGTGGGATTCCTGATGTGATGTTCACTGTACCACAGCTCTGGGGTACTGAGGACTTTATTGTTCCACATAGTGATCTTGATGTCTGCAAAGAGGCTTGCAAATTCCTCTCAGCTGTCCTCTGCGATGAAGATAAATTTGACCTGTGTACTGTGATCATGTCAGAGTCGGGCCTTACTTTCCACAAAAAACATTTCAGAAGCTCAAGAGTTTTACTTGACAATTCGTGTGGCTCTTCGCTCCCTCATATTTAACTGAGCAGCCTATGATTGAAGATACACCCCAGGCATGTCTTAAGACTTCAAAGACAAAAAGGTAGGGGCATAGTCTTCATTGAACAGACTAGATATGACCTGTGAAAGGTCAAAGTGTAATATCATACAGAGCACATAATGAACTGGTTAGATTTATTCTAATGGTTTCTTTTATCTATTTCTGTTTCCTTTTCAACAGTCTGTGCAACTCTTAACACTGAGGTCAATAAACCTTTTATGTTGATAAATTGACTTTGACTTGGCTCCTATCTCTGTGCTGACGACTCTTTGGAATTACACATGTAGTTACAGTATGCCTCACTGTGTAATCCTATATAAACAGCTACAATATAATATCATTTGTTTGATTTATGTCCTAATATATTGTTAATCATCAAGTATGGGGCAGCCGTGGCCTACTGGTTAGCGCTTTGGACTTGTAACCGGAGGGTTGTCGGTTCGAACCCCGACCAGTAGACACGGCTGAAGTGCCCTTGAGCAAGGCACCTAACCCCTCACTGCTCCCCGAGCGCCGCTGTTGTTGCAGGCAGCTCACTGCGCCGGAATTAGTGTGTGCTTCACCTCACTGTGTGCTGAGTGTGTTTCACTAATTTACAGATTGGGATAAATGCAGAAACCAAATTTATATATATATATACATAGCCTAAATACGCATTTTAAACATTATAATGCTCCGGACCTTTGCTTGAGGAAATTTTCCGTAACTGGACCTCGCTGAAGATTAATTGAATACCCCCGCTCTAGGTGGAGGTAGAAGTGCAGGTTTTTTTCTTAAACCGGCTGATTTATGTTGTTCTGTTGGAGCATAGTGTCGGTTTCAGTGAATATGATCAAAAAAATCTTGCCAACTGCAGCTTTAATAGTATAAACCCCTCAAGATGAATTCCTAAACTGCAAATAGCAGTGATCCAGTGCACTTGGTCCTCCCTCCACAGGAGACATGTTGATAAAGGTTTGACATGACCTGTTTAAAGTTGGCTTTGTTGAAAGTCCCCAGGTACTATGATGGCAGCGTCTGGGTGTCTGTTTATGGAGACATTAAGTGCATCATGGGGCTTAGACAGGGCCATTGTACATTATGGAGACATTGAGACAAGTGCATCATGGGGCTTAGACAGGGCCATAACCGTATCCGCCTGTGGTGGAATGTAGACAGACATGGTGATGTCCGCAGTGAACCTTATCCACATTATGGTACACAGCTGTGAGACGTATGTAGTGAAATGGTATTATCCAAGCAAACTCACGGACCACCTAGCAAAAAAAGAGAGTAGACCTACTTCAACAGTATATTACACAATCGGCCTACTCACTGAACCACCTTGCTTATTGTCTTTGCACTTCACACTTATTGTGTCAGAGGATTCATATGATTTAAACTGGCATATCTTACATGCAGAACTGTTTGGATTCACATACAGTACAAGTTGGTTCAATATTGCAAACAACTCATCTATATTATATTTTACCACGTCTTCTCGCGGACCACTTGGGATAGCTTGCGGACCACACTTTGAGAAACACTGCTGTAAACATGTTTTTGACATGAATATGTCGCCCCTCTACTCTAAATGGTCATTTGTACTGCAGTGGCCTCTCTGTTGATCAAAATTCCAGATACAAATGCAGAAGGTCTGCTGTGCTTGTTGCCTTGAATTAAACATAACTGCTAAACAAGTGTCCTGAGCCAGGGGAGGCCTGAAACCTTCATGCTTCATTAAGCCAGGACTGGAGGAAATGAATGGAGCTGGCAGAGCTGTTGCCTGATGTGATTATTACTTGATTTTGTTGCTGTTCACAAGCACCATAGGACCTTTTCTCTTGTACCGGAAGACCTGAAAAAGATATTCCACAAAGAAGGAGGAAGAATAAAACACCCTTTTGAGATAAACGAGTATTTTCTCCATCTGCTTTCCTCCATCCCTAGTGCTCCACCACCTCCATGTGACCACAGGGGCCAGTTTGGTGCACTCTGAGCACGTGCAGAGAGGGATTTTGGCACGAGGCTTCGTCTGCTCTTCGGCATTGAGGGAGTCCTCCTGCTCACAAACTGAGACGGGATGGCCATGGTCAGCCGTTAATTGCAGTCCTAATGTCGGCTATAAAAGCCGTTACCATCCCCTGTAGAACACGCACAAGAGAGCAGACAATCGCTCGATTGCCAAATGATTTAATTACAAAAACGAAAACAAACAGAGAAAATGTCAGACGTTTCTCTAAAACAGAGAGAGAGAGAGAGGTAAGATGCCAGAAATATGACTCACAGAAGGAAAGAGAGACACATACAGTGCTAAAATAGATAATCTAGTTTAGATTAGACATTTAATTTTTAGGTGAAATGCTAAATTTGATTTTTGTACCATCTTTTGAATCACCATTATAGATGTTTTGCAGATAGAAGTCTTGTAGTAAGGCTTGTTTAGTAGAATTTTCTTGGGATTTAATGGTGTTAACACATTTTCTAAAAGCCCCCAATTGTAATAAAGGTGTTTGGTGTTGAAAGTTATCCCAGATCTTTAAGGGAGTGCAAATGCATTTTTGTGCCTTGTGTTGTAAACATCTAATCCGTGCGTTCAGCCCAGAGTGTTGGACTCAACAACAGGTCTATCTCACATCATCTCCAGAGCCTTGCCTGTCAGAGCTGCATCTGTGCCATCTTGTGATAGAGGGGTGTCTACGCTGTGCCATCTTGTGATAGAGGGGTGTCTACGCTGTGCCATCTTGTGATAGAACGGTGTCTACGCTGTGCCATCTTGTGATAGAGGGGTGTCTACGCTGTGCCATCTTGTGATAGAACGGTGTCTACGCTGTGCCATCTTGTGATAGAGGGGTGTCTACGCTGTGCCATCTTGTGATAGAGTGGTGTCTACGCTGTGCCATCTTGTGTCTACGCTGTGCCATCTTGTGATAGAGTGGTGTCTACGCTGTGCCATCTTGTGATAGAGGGGTGTCTACGCTGTGCCATCTTGTGATAGAGTGGTGTCTACGCTGTGCCATCTTGTGTCTACGCTGTGCCATCTTGTGATAGAGTGGTGTCTACGCTGTGCCATCTTGTGATAGAGGGGTGTCTACGCTGTGCCATCTTGTGATAGAGTGGTGTCTACGCTGTGCCATCTTGTGTCTACGCTGTGCCATCTTGTGATGTGCCATCTTGTGATAGAGGGGTGTCTACGCTGTGCCATCTTGTGATAGAGGGGTGTCTACGCTGTGCCATCTTGTGATAGAGGGGTGTCTACGCTGTGCCATCTTGTGATAGAGGGGTGTCTACATTGGCCTGTTGGTCAGGGATTCAGACTCTGACCGAAGGGTGACTAGTAGGAAACCAGCGAGTGTGGAGTGTGATTGGCCAGACACATGTCCGCATCTATGGCTGATGTGTCCTTGAGAAAGGCACCTGACCCCAAACTGCTCCCAGCGTGCCGCAGCAACGGCTGCCCAAGTATTTATCTATCTCTTTAGATTCATGCAAAGGTTACTGGTGTAGTTTTTAGTTCTTCGAGATTAATCTGCATTCTGACCAAGACATTTTGCGTGTAACGCTTTCTATGAAGGTCATGTCTATAAAGATTTATGCATACATTCCTAATATGATATAATGCAATCATAAGTCATAATATTTGTCATAATAATTTACAACCCTCTGATTACTGAACGCCTCCCCTACCAAGAACCCTCAGACTACTGAACGCCTCCCCTACCAAGAACCCTCCAAGTACTTAAAGCCTCCCCTACCAAGAACCCTCCGAGTACTGAACGCCTCCCCTACCAAGAACCCTCAGACTACTGAACACCTCCCCTGCCTTCTGAGCCACCACCGTCCACATGTGATATCATGGGTCAGGTATGAAGTATGAGGGGAAGATAGTCCATTTGCCAGTCAGGCTGTTGATGGCATCTATGCTGAACTTCCAGCACTGCATCCCCCCTGACACACACTCCCATGTGAATGTGAAGGCCCCTGACACACACTCCCACATCAATGTGTGTACATGTGACTTGTGCGTCAGTGTGTGTGTCTGTGTGTACATGTGGCTTGTGCGTCAGTGTGTACTGTGTGTGTGTCTGTGTGTACTGTGTGTACATGTGACTTGTGCGTCAGTGTGTACTGTGTGTGTGACTGTGTGTGTGTGTGTGTGTGTGTACATGTGACTTGTGCATGAGTGTGTACATGTGTGTATGGCTATGTGGGTGTCTTCACGAGTGTGTGCTTGAGAGCCAGTGTGTGTGTGTGCATGGCTTCGTACGTGTGTGAATGTGTGTGTCTGTGTGGATTCACATGAGTGTGTGCTTGAGAGCCAGTGTGTACGTGTGTGAATGTGTGTGTGTGCATGGCTTCGTACGTGTGTGAATGTGTGTGTGTGCATGGCTTCGTACGTGTGTGAATGTGTGTGGGTGCATGGCTTCGTACGTGTGTGAATGTGTGTGAAAACATGCTTTATCTGTGGCCTTTAGTGCAGCACACACACATATCCAACACACACACCCTCCTGGGCTAATAGCAGCAGCACACACACATATCCAACACACACACCCTCCTGGGCTGATAGCTGCGCTGTTGTGTTTTTAATGGGCTGCGTCTTGCCTGCTAATTCACTGCAAACACAAATCATGCTGAGAGCACAACACACAACCCGCTAGTGTCCGCCTCCGGCCCAGTGCTGCCTCTGATCCGGCCCAGACCTGCCGGCTGCTGGAGGTCGCCATGGTGATCCTCTGCAGGCCCTTCCCTGCCTGTTAGTCTCCCTATTTAAAGCAGGTAACCTTGAGAAGCTCATAAAGGAACAAAATTGAATCCGCACACTGAGCTCTAAGTTGACTATTTAATCACCAAGAAGGTTTCGGGCTACTGCTCTTCTTCAGACTAGTCTACAGAAGAGCAGTAGCCCGAAGCGTTACTTCTTGGTGATTAAATAGTCAACGTGGAGCTCAGTGTGCGGATTCAATTTTGTTCCTTTATGTTCTAAACTTTTGGAATTCGGCACCTGCCAGTTTTCGGATGTGCACGCACCCTAACTTAGAACCTTGAGAAGCTCCACAGTGTTTTCCATGCGGTGCGTACATATCTCTGTATGTGTGTGTGTGTGTGTGAGAGAGAGAGAGAGTAAATTATCAGTGGTGAGCTTAATATGGAGCTTCCAGGCTTTACAGATGTGTGTGTGTGTGTGTGTGAGAGAGAGTAAATTATCAGTGGTGAGCTTTATTGGGAGCTCCCAGAATTCACAGATGTGTGTGTGTGTGTGAGAGAGAGAGAGAGTAAATGATCAGTGGTGAGCTTAATTTGGAGCTCCCAGAATTCACAAATGGGAATCAGGTTGATGGACAGCTCCCGCATGCTGAAATGGCCTTCATACTTTACCTCAACAGGGCTTAAAATTCATTTTTCAAAATGGGGGGGAATTCCCCCCTTAGGTTATTCATGTAGGGGGGATTTACACAATTTGGGGGGGAGGGGGGGTCGATTCTGATACCAAGTCAAGAATTGCGATTTCAATACTTTGATACTTTTTTAAAAAAAGTGTTTGATTTTGGGGCCCCCACCACCCTGACGTCATCAGTAATATATACTGTAGTGGGATCATTCACAACAGTGGACATCCTAGATTCTGCTTGACTCTCTCCACACACACAAACTGAAAATGATAGCTTATGTGATATGTTTCTATCATATATTTTTGAATTCATATAGAGTGTATTTATTTAATAATGCATTTAGCATTTTACTAGTAATTACTAGTAGCTAAACATATTTAGTAATTTGAATGCCTCATATTGACGTTTAACCTATAACACTTAGGCATATCTTTAATGTGGTGTGTAGGTCCAATTGAGTGCACATTGCTGATGAGTAGGTGTAATTGAGTGCCTGTCACTTTAAGAAAATACGTGAGAGTAATTCTATGGAGTAATTAGCCCCCCTTCAACCTGACTGTTTTAGGCTATAGTCGCTAGTGAATAAAAGTTGTGCATAGTGCGGTATGTGTATGCAAATTATTATGTTTTCTATGTTATTAGATACAATAAATGTTCAAAAAACTAACATGTCGAAGACAATCTTTCTGGGATCAAGTGTTGACGTGACCTGAGCTAGCAGGATCGTTACCAAGGAGCTCTTTCCAGATGTAAAAGTCTGCCATGGTAGCGTAGCCTATTTGCGTAAGCGCAAAGTGGTTCTCTCTCTCTCTCTCTCTCTCTCTCCGTGTGTGTGTGCGTCTGCATGAGGCTATGTTCAATTCAACTCGCCACTTAATGATTAGGCTATATTAACGTCATCAGACAGGCTGTAAAAGTGTATGCGGGAATTTCTCGCATTATGATGGCTAGAGTTGCGGGACTTGAACAAATTATGCGCAATACCCGCAATCCCGCAGTGAAATTTAAGCCCTGCTCAACTTTGTGCAGTTTCACCCAAGAGCTTGTAGCTTGCTTACAGTATTTAATCATTAGGGCATGGTGAAGTGTGTTTGTAATGAGATCATTCAGGAGCACATATAGCCCATGTTTGTTCTTTCTCTGCTGTGGATATGATGAAACTGCATCAGATTGGCAGTGTACTGTGTGAAACCTGTTGTTTTCTTTTTCCACCAAGGCCACTCAGCAGTCGATCAACACCGTAACTATAGTAACTTTGAAGTCCGCCCGATTGACAGTTCCCTTGGGGGGGGGGGGGTTCTGCCTGAGATGATTAGTGAAAATAGTCTCTCTTGAGCAGGCCTCTAAGGATCTCAGCTATTCATGCACCTGTGGACTATCAGGGGAAATGGTCTCCACAGACCACCTGTGTGTGATAGCGGTCTCTGCTGTCTTGAGATCACCATTTAAAGTGATCTGATCTGGAGCGTCTGTGTTACAGTATAGCGGTCTCTGCTGTCTTGAGATCACCATTTAAAGTGATCTGATCTGGAGCGTCTGTGTGATAGTGTTCTGTGCCGCCATCCTTAGACCCTTTGTGGGCACTAGCAGAACCGAGGGGATTGATTACTGCAGGGAAGAGGCACTGCTGATGATAAAGACCTCGGGCCACTATGGTCCTGCCAACATGTTAACCATGTGTGTGTTTGTGTGTGTGTGTGTGTTTGAGAGAGTATGTGTGTGCATGTGTGTGTATTTGTATGTGTGAGTGAGTGGCATGGCTGCATTGATTGTTTATTATCTTAGGCTCATAGTTTGAAAGAGAATATCAGAGAAATATCAGTTTTGGGGGGGTCAGATAATTTTTCTGATATTGTGAAAACATATCATTACAGTTGGCTACAATACAAGACAACTTCTATTTTCACTAGGAAAAGTTTAATGTAAAGCTATTTCAGACACCCCTATTATGGACCGTACCATTTTTAACCACTGTGGCGCTAGAAGCCAAAGAGATAGAGAACGACTTCAACGACTTCAGCAAGTGTCAACGACGTTGAATGACAAAACGCTAGATTCCTCCAGTATCCTAAATTCGGTTTGCTGCTGACGTGCATGCGTAAATGTAAGTTGCTAGTAGACGTCTAGCTTGTTGAAAATGTGCTATTTTACAACCTTCGTGTGGGCGACTCAAAACTTTGGTCGCCGAGAGGCTGAGTAGGGGAGACTAACTTGCCCGACGCGCTGTTCAATAACTTCCAGTAGCGATAAAGTTCCTTTATTGTAGAAAACAGTCATCTCCAGAATATCCAACACAGCTCAGTATCAGTTCATGAACGTCAATAAATCCAGTTCTTAAAATCCACAAGTTTCATGTATTCCACAACAGCTTATTCCATTCAACAGTCATCAAAATGCGGTCAGCAAAAAGTAAGGCTTCCCCCCCTCTCTGTTCATTCACAAAAACACCTAGCAGGTAATATTATGAACCTTGCCGCCACCAACACCACGTGACCCAATTATCGTGAGCAACCACAGGTGCATAACACAGACGTCATCTGACCCCAACACTTCGTGTATTAACGTGTTTTGTTCTTTCATAGCTCATGTCACGTCTTCATACATTTAATTGCCGGCTACTATACCTGCTACTTACTTACCCACTGAGGCTAGTAAAGTGGACCTTGGTTAGTCACCAAGGTTAGTTAGCAAGATAATTCTCTATTTAAATCATTTATTATTTTACATTGTGGTGAGGTAAAATCGATTGTCATTTCCAAGGAGATGAACTCCAGTCCATAGCCTAGGTGTCCATTGATTCTCATTTTACCTTGAATAAATTATTGTGCCCTTTTGAAATTAGTTTGGCACAGATCCTGTGTTGCTTTTATAGCACAAGAGGGTCTGATGTAGCTAAGCCTACATAACATTAGTGAAACCTGTGGAAACATAAAGAGCCAAGTAGCCTAGGATAAATAGTACATGCTAGTATTTGAATTTGTTTTTAATTGGTTAGTAGGCCTATTGTTTTTACATTCTGGTTATCGGATTCTTGTAGGTTACCGCTCTGTAGTTCTTATGTGGTAGTATGTTTTTTCATAGTAGGCTATATGCTCCTTAAACACATTAAAGATTGCTTAGGTTTCACATATCTCTAAGCAATTGTGTTGATTTGACACTGACTACCATAGACCAGAGGTTTTCAAACTTTTTGTGTGTGTGGACCACTATTTGTAATGAAGAATTTTCGCGGACCACCTCATACTACCCTTAGTAAAATGTCTATACACAGCCCTACCTGAATTAATCTGCACCTCTCAATAGGCCTATTAGCACTAAAACTAGGCCTATAACTGTGCATCACATCAGTAGGCTGTCGTAAAAGCACCAATATGTATAAAACAATTTTTTTTTAATACTTCAAAAAAGGATTTGATAAATTAACCTTACATTTTAGCCATATAGCCTATGTATGTAGATTTGAACAAATTGAAAAAATACAAAAAGCGTAATATAAAAATTATTATATTTTGACATGTATCTCACCAAGCTCATAGCTCTACATGCATTTCATGTGTGTGTAGGGCAGACTGTCCTGAATCGGGCAATATCATTGCCATGTTGGAGGGATACTCTGGGGCTGAGCAATTTACAGAAATATGTGGTGTGTGATTTACGGAAATAAATGCCATTTTTTATTTAGTGATGAAAAATGACCTCTCTGCGCTCCACATCTGTGACACAAACTGATCTGACCTGACTTGACCCGAGTTTGCGTGTTAGCCTGTGGTGTATGCACTCATAATGATTCTCAGCTTTTTACTGCATTGCCATGAACAAAGTAAAGGCAAAAAAGGTGTTTCTTTGTTGAACAAATTGTGATGCAATGTGAGCCTTGAATTGGATGCCATGCAGGAATTTGCAAGGATCTCAAAACCGGATTATGAACATGCTTTGCCATAGAGAAACACATGATAGCATTGAATTATAAACATGCTTTGCCACAAAAACATACAAAAACGTGGGGTAAGTCCAGCTATATGAAGTTATCATTTTTGCTGTCACTTCGTCTGTTTTATAACCTAGAAGGATGAACTTGGTATCAGATGATAGCTCTGAGTCTCCTCTTTCATCTGACATGCGTGGCATATCTATCCGATCATGTCCGCGAGTAGGCTAATTCAAACGAGAGTAATGGGTGTGCAGCGTTGGTTTGTGTACATGACGTTATTATTTTGCAGTCATTTCGTCTGTTTATATAAGCCAGAAGGATCGATATACATGGTACCAATGGATAGCCCTGTGTCTCCTCTTTCATCTGATATGCTTGCCATATCTATGCGATCACGGGTTCGCGAGTAATTCAAACGAGAGTAATGGGTGCGCAGGTGAAAGCAGAGAAGTATAGACTGTAAATATGATGCAATTTGATTTAATTTCATGATTTTTTTTTTCATTTTCATACTTGATCGTGTAGACAAGTGTGTAGTCTCTTTGGAAAGCACCACTGCTGCTCTGCCATGCAATAAACATTTCATCTCGCTGTGATGAACAGTTCCGGAGCAATGTAACAGAGAAGAAAGGGTGTGTTTTTTGACGCACTTTGCGTCAATCGGGTTCTAAAGGGCTAACTGTTAGCGCTTAGCGGCACTGCACGTCACAGAACGTCACAGCCTAGCTCCACTAGCCTTTTAGTCACACAATAATCACACAATCACTTAAGCAATATAGCACGAGTGAGAGTGGGGTTGGTCATGGATATTCCAACAGCCGTGGGAATATCCATGACCAATCCCACGATCACGAGTGCTATATTGCTTTTATACAACAATTCTACCACAAACTAAATAATCTGAAAACACCCCAATATTGTTTAAAAATGTTAATTTCGACATCGTTCTTACGCATCAAAAAACAGTTCCCTTTTCAATAGACATCGTCTTGGTTGCTAGGTAACCAACATTCCAGATCCCTCTTTACGGGTCTTTGTGGTTTACGTGTCTTCTTGAAAGAAATGTTGAAAGTCGGGCTGAAATCACATTCATATCTAGCTTTGCTGCATGCATGTTACAAGGACACTGGGCCATGTTATGTAAGGGACATGGTACTGCAAAAAAACGGAAACATAGCCTACATTGCAGAACCACTCAACTTTATTAATTTATGGTGAATAAATGTTACACTACTGTGCACAGCCCCATATGTTTTTCTGACACGATGCTAGCACGTTAGCAGCGGTTAGCTAACTATGCTAACGTTAGTTATCTACAAGTCTCCTCCAAGTGACAATCATATTATAGGCTCTACACAATGCTGGCAATGCTGAGAACAATTAGCATCCTCGTTTATCTTACTTACATTGAGTTGAATGTGTAGCTTAATCCACAGATGTGGTGAAGCACTGTTTCGTTATGGTTTGCTAAGGAGTAACCCATTGCTTAAAATAGTGGAGAGCTGGGATGAGAACATTGTGTCAAATCTTCGCATTGTATCGCGGAGTGATTTATTATTAGCTGTGCAAAGTCTGAGTTGAAATGTCCAGGGATATTCCAACTCATGGAACGTCTCTCGGCCAATCAGAAACAAATAAATTGTTCCATAGAACCCAATTGTTGTATAATTTACTATTTAATTTACATTTAAATCTGATATGAATATACATATTCTTAGAATATATGTTAGCATTTCCTGGTAAAATGAAGGTTTGAAAAAAATTATTTTATATTTTATTTTGCTTTTCCACAGACCACCTGCAGTACCCTTACGGACCACTAGTGGTCCGCTGACCACAGTTTGGGAATGACTGCCATAGACTATAATGGAAAATTGGTTTCTGTTTATACAGTAGGCTAGGCTATATTAGAGGGTTGGATCTTACCTCCAAGGTCTTATGAAATCTAAAAATAAACCAAATCAATATGTCATGAAATAAGCAATAGGCTTCTTGTAAAGGTAGTACTTTTACTAGTAATTAGAATGGTATTTCAGTGCACTTAACTTCTAACTTTTGAGAGTTGATCAAAACAGTTCTCTTTTAACAATAGGCCTAATACCAATGAGATATTCTGTAGCCTACTGATTATCAGTTTGTCGCATGTTTACACCTTGTATGTGTGTTGCACAACACATGTTGCACTTGGCGATCACGATGGGGATTGATATGGACCATGATGGTCATAGAAGAAGTGAAGGAGCAGTACCCCCCAATTATGGTGGGGTAATTCGCACTCTGCTTAGGCTGTAATCAGTGCCTGCAGACAGCCTCTTTAGGCTGTAAAGAGGCTGTCTGCAGGCATGAGCAGCTCAGTGTGTGTGTGTGTGTGTGAGAGAGAGAGAAATGGTGGATCTGTCTGCAGGCACAGCTCAGTCTGTGTGTGTGTGTGTATGTGTGTGAAATGGAGGCGCTGTCTGCAGGCATGAGCAGCTCAGTGTGTGTGTGTGTGTGAGAGAGATGGAGGTTCTGTCTGCAGGCGTGATCTCAGTGTGTGGTATACTGTGGTGCCATGCCGTGCAGTTCGTTGTGTCTGGCTTCATTTTGGTGGGATGTTGTGCAGTGTATTGGAATATTGATGGGTTTCTGCACCACTGAGGCAAGTGGTGAGTCAGAAGGCTTAGGTCGACAGAGACATAATCCCAAACATCCCACGTCAAATACCACATAGGCCCCACACATAACATCTTATCTTAGGATGAAGGAGCCAACACCATGTCTCTCTCAGTTTCTTTTTTTCTCTCTCTCTCTCATTCATTTTCTCTTCAACAGGAGAAAAATAGCTATCTGTGTCTAAACGAAATGGAACTTGTATCATAACATCCATCCATCCAATGTGTCTGCTGAGAACATAAATATGTTTGTCCGTACAGAGCCTGGCTCTGTAAAATGGAAACGTGAACAGACACACACACAAAACAAGTCCAGCCAAACAACAACAGGTGGCGCTAGTACAGTGGTGCTGTGTGTGTGTGTGTGTGTGTGTGGCAAGACATGGCAGTTTTATTTGTATAGCCCATTTCATACATACGGTAATGCAGAGAAGAGAAGAGAAGACCATAGGCTGCCCTCTCCCCACGCTGGAAGAGATCTACGCCTCCAGATGCCGTAAGAAGGCAATAGACATTTCAAAGGACCCTTCACACCCAGGTCACTGTCACTTTCAGCTCTTGCCATCAGGCAGGAGATACAGAACAATGAAAACCAGGACAAACCGTTTAAAAAATAGCTTCTATCCGAAGGCAATCATGGCCCTTAACTCTTCAAATTAGAAATAGTCTATTCTCGGCCCCTAATCCACTGTGCAAATTCTATGGTGGAGTAATGCTCTTTATACCAGTGAAATATGTACAGAACCATTCCTGTTCATAACCAGTGCAATATATGTTTATATTCTTTTCATATTTTTATATATGTGCATTTTTTAAAACTATTTATTATTGTTATTATGCAAACCTCATGAGTTGACAGCACTTTCAAATCTCGTTGTACCTTTGCAAAAAGTGTCACTGACAATAAAGACTATAAATAAATAAATAAATATAAATAATGTGCTTTACCTCTACAAGGACGATGTCAAGAGCACTGAAGGAGAAGGCTTTTTGTTTGGCTGTTGAGTTCAACGGTCAACAATCTTTTTTCAATCTTTGGGAGTGCCAACTCCCATCCTTTAAAGTCTTGGCACATCTGTTCAGGGGCTAGCACCTAGCCCGGGCCCGCCACCCACAAACACACACCCCACACACAATACAGCTGGAGTCAGTCAGGTTGAAGCGTGTGTTTGTGTGTGTGTGTGTATGGCAAGCCGATTGAGCATTTATTCTGATATCTTGATATCAGGCATAATTGTCATGTACATGTAAGCCATTTTTGTCAGCTAGTTAACTAGTGAGCCATGTTTGTGTGAACTAGTTAACTAGTGAGGGCCAAAATATGCACACTAGTTAACTAGTGGGAGCCAAAAGGCTCACTAGTTAACTAGTCAACACATTTTAGCTTCACTAGTTAACTAGTGACAGCCAAAAATGTGCACATGTTTACTAGTGAAGGCAAAACACATCACTAGTTAACTAGTTCCAGTAGGTCAATGTCATTAGTTAACTAGTGAACCATAAATGGCTTACTAGCTAGCTAGGTGATGGCAGTAGGCTCACTAGTTAACTAGTTGATGCATCATTTGTCCAAACTAGTTAACTAGTGAGGTCATAAATGTATACTAGTAAACTAGTATAACAAGACAAAATTCACACTAGTCAGCTAGTGGCGCAGAATTCAAATTAGGAGGCGGAGAATTCTGGAAATTGAGGCTTTCTATTGGCTCCCTATGTCCAAATGGAACATGACAACCAATCACAGTACAGCATTTCACGAAATCCCACCCACAACATTTGCATGTGGCACACAAGTTAACATGCTGGCCAAAGGTACTCTAGCTAGTAAACTAGTGGCTTCAGTGTGACACTTACATGTAAACTAGTGAAGGCAGAACTGCTCACTAGTTAACTAGTGAAGACACAAATGCCCACTAGTTAACTAGTGAGATCCAAAAAGTGTCACTAGTTTACTAGTGTGCACCAAAACACCCACTAGTGAACTAGTGATGGCAATTTCCATTCGACTAGTTAACTAGTGAGGTGCAAAAAGTGTCACTAGTTTACTAGTGTGCCCCAAAATGCCCACTAGTTAACTAGTGAAGGCCATTTCAGCCCCACTAGTTAACTAGTGAGATGCCAAAATGGTCACTTGTTAACATGTAAAGGCCAAAATACCCACTAGTTTACCTTACTAGTTAACTAGTGGCATGCATATTTTGTTCACTAGTTAACTAGTTACACCTAAAAACACAAACAAGCTGACCGTTTTTGTCCACTAGTTAACTAGTGGAACAATTTAAGTCTCACTAGTTTGCATGTGTGGCAGTGAAGCAGCTCACTAGTTAACAAGACACACACTAGTGGCTGTTTTGGTACTCTTACTAGTTAACTAGTGACAAATTGGCCTTCACTAGTTAACTAGTTGACATGTTTGGCCTCACTAGTTCACTAGTAATGGAACAGGACATGCTCACTAGTTAACTAGTGAGCATATCTGCATTATAATGCCTTTCACTAGCTTATAGAGAGCATTTTGAGCCTTACATGTTAGCTAGTGAGGACAAAACACTGTCCATAATGAACTAGCAGGAGAAAAATGCCCCTCACACTAGAAAAACTAGTGGAATTTGAATAAATACACAAACGGCTGGCATTTTGTGCAACTAGTTAACTAATGGGACGTAACATTGGCCACTAGTTTAACTAGTGCACAATGTCGCACTTGCATGCAAATGAAGAAGGCGGAACAAGGATTTTGATTGGTCCATTTAGGACTCAGAAACCTAGAAAACATGGCTGACTTCGTCCAGGCTGTTCTAAGAGCAAACTTTTATAAACTAAGATCGTTTGAGCATAAAAATATGTTTTGATAACATGTCTAGTGACAAAGTTGTGGTGTATTGCTGTAATCTTCATTCAGTTAATGTCTACAATCTTTAGTTTTTCAGTTATTAGTCTGAAAATCGCGATAAAACTGGAGACATTTGTATATGGTTGCCTAACATGAACATTGATGATAGCATTGCTGATGTGGTAAGACTAGCTCAAGTGGTTAAGCAGCAGGACATCATGTGGGAGACCAGGGTTCAATTCCTTAGAAGTGCATGAAGTTTTTTTCTTGATCTTTGAGCTTTTAATTACTTTTGAAACCATGTGCAGTTAATGTGTACAATCTTTTGTTTTTCAGTTATTAATCAGAAAAGCGTGACTGAATGGATACATTTATGTCTGTGGTTGCCTAGCAACAATAAACAAAGAATAATATTAAAATCGATCCCTTGAATCTTTGGTGTGGATCACTAAGAGCTCACTTGTTAAAGCATGGGGTTTCCCTGTTATTATTAAAAAACATTTTGACAGAATATGAGATACTGCATCCTGCAGGCTCTGCTTTACTATCTATACTGAAGTACCGTTGCAGAGCAGTGTGTCACTTTAGCCACTAGGGGCACCCATCAGGACCTGATTGCGAGGCTATGAACAGTAAATTTACATTTAGACTGGGTGGGATTCTTACATAATACCCAATAGGAGTCTTCTACCCACTCTCTCATTAGAATTTGCATAATAGCCGTTTCAGGCACTAGTTAACTAGTGAGCTGCTTCACTGCCACACATGCAAACTAGTGAGACTTAAATAGTTCCACTAGTTAACTAGTGGACAAAAACGGTCAGCTTGTTTGTGTTTTTAGGTGTAACTAGTTAACTAGTGAACAAAATATGCATGCCACTAGTTAACTAGTAAGGCCCACAACACCCTCACTAGTAAACTAGTGGGTATTTTGGCCTTTACATGTTAACAAGTGACCATTTTGGTATCTCACTAGTTAACTAGTGGAGCTGAAATGGCCTTCACTAGTTAACTAGTGGGCATTTTGGGGCACACTAGTAAACTAGTGACACTTTTTGCACCTCACTAGTCGAATGGAAATTGCCATCACTAGTTCACTAGTGGGTGTTTTGGTGCACACTAGTAAACTAGTGACACTTTTTAGACCTCACTAGTTAACTAGTGGGCATTTGTGTCTTCACTAGTTAACTAGTGAGCAGTTCTGCCTTCACTAGTTTACATGTAAGTGTCACATTGAAGCCACTAGTTTACTAGCTAGAGTACCTTTGGCCAGCATGTTAACTTGTGTGCCACATGCAAATGTTGTGGGTGGGATATTGTGAAATTCTGCGCTGTGATTGGTTGTCGTGTTCTATTTGGACATAGGGAGCCAATAGAAAGACTCAATTTCCAGAGTTCTCCGCCTCCTAATTTTAATTCTGCGCCACTAGCTGACTAGTGTGAATTTAGGCTTCAACTAGTTTACTAGTATACATTTATGACCTCACTAGTTAACTAGTTTGGACAAAGGATGCATCAACTAGTTAACTAGTGAGCCTGCTGCCATCACCTAGCTAGCTAGTAAGCCATTTATGGTTCACTAGTTAACTAGTGACATTGACCTACTCCAACTAGTTAACTAGTGAGGAGTTTTGCCTTCACTAGTAAACATGTGCACATTTTTGGCTGTCACTAGTTAACTAGTGAGACCCAAAAGGCTTCAACTAGCTGACTGGTATGCATTTTGGCCTTTACTAGTTAACTAGTGGACCTTTCTGGCTCTCACTAGTTAACTAGTAAAGCTAATATGTGTTCACTAGTTAACTAGTGGACATTTATGCTGTCACTAGTTAACTAGTGTGCACAAACATGGCTCACTAGTTAATTAGTTGACAAAAATGGCTTGCATGTTGGCCTGATATCAGAATAAATGCCCAAGCGGCTGGCCAAATTACATAGAAGTTAACAAGTGGGAATTTGACATTCAGTAGTTAGCTAGTAAACATTTTTGTACCTTACTAGTTGACTAGTAAAATATAGAAGTCTTTAAACTAGTTAACTAGTGCACATTTCAGTGTCCACTAGTTAACTAGTGAACATGCTGAGCATTACTAGTTAACTAGTAAGATATGAAACATATGAACTAGTTAACTAGAGAGAATTTAGGCCTTACTAGTTAACTAGTGAGCATTTTGGCTGTCACTAGTTAACTAGTTCACACAGAAATGGCTCACTAGTTAACTAGTGGACAGAAATGGCTTGCATGTACATGACAATTATGCCTGATATCAAGATATCTGAATAAATGCTCAATCGGCTTGCCATATGTGTGTGTGTGTGTTGCTTATGTCTTTCAATTCACATTGCAAAATCTAAGATGAAAAAGTTTTTTATTTATATTAAATAAATTTTATTTAGATTTATTCATTTAGCAGACGCTTTTATCCAAAGCAACTTTATATACAGTACATATGTCAACTATATTACAACTTTAAATACAGTACATATGTTAACTGTATTACAACTTTAAATACAGTATTATGTTATATTACAACTTTATATACAGTACATATGTTAACTATATTACAACTTTATATACAGTATTATGTTAACTATATTACACCTTTATATGGAGTACATATGTTAACTATTTTACACCTTTATATACAGTACATATGTTAATTATATTACAACTTTAAATACAGTACATATGTCAACTATATTACAAGAGCCATTGTCCCCAGAGCAACTTGAGGTTAAGTGCCTTGCTCAAGGGCACAACGGTGGAAGCCGGGAATTGAACCCACAACTTTTCAGACTACTGCACGCTAGTCCAGTTCCTTAACCATGGCGTCTCTCGGCCGGATAAGTCAATTCTTGTATGTTTGTTAGACCTGCGTCTGGTCTGATATATCTGCCGGCCGTAAAACTAATTTATACCGTTAGCCTGCTAGCTTACGTAAGCTAATTTAGTTTAACGTCAGGCCTTTGCTAACGTCATACTGTAGTGTTAACCAAAGATTCTCACTGTAGTGTTAACCAAATACGCTCATTTTTAAAAGATGCATTTAATCTAAAGTCATGTCTAGTGAGACAGCTCTCTATGTAGGGAGGGAGGCAGTAGGCAGCTGTCTTCCATTTCAAACAGACCCATAGAGTGGTTCTTCTGAAAGGGAAATATTTTGTGCAGCCGGGACAACACACCATCTACAAATGAAAACATTTGCAGCATCTGGAACTGAATGGCCCACATCTGAATAGTGATAAAATTGTGCGGGGGGGAAAAGTCTCCGCTCTTTAATAACAAGACACTCTTCTTCTAAAAAGATCCCCCCCACCCATCCCTCTGTTTGGATGGAGGCTGTGTTTGTGAGTGATTCGTTCCCAGCAAACCTCCTTTTTTATCAGGGCTTTCCAGCCCTGCCTCTGCTAACTGCAGCACAGCCTGGATGCACATTACTCAAACCCACTCAGACACTCGTCAAGCCTCTGGCTGCTATCCGACCCACCTTTCAGACCCTGACATGCAAACCATCTTCCCCTTCCTCACATCAAGCAGTGGAGTCCAACAGCACCCGACCCTAACGCACCAACCCTGAAAAACACTTTGAGGGAACTACGTTTCTTTTAAAAGAAGCAAAACGAGACCATGTGTGGATGAGGAGATCAGATTGACATTGTGCTAAATTATGTGGCAATATACTGCAACACTCAACAACAACATAACATAACCCACCCATGGATCTAATCAAGCACTAAAAGTCTGCATTAAATGCATGTCATCTGTCAATACAATGTGTGCTCATCTCCACAGCCTTGCCAGGTGAAAATCACCATGAAATACGACAGCATATAACAATTGTTGATGTGACACGAGTGAGAGCCAGGGTTTATTACATCATTACAGTGGGCATCGCTTTCAAATGACCACTTCAGTCGCGCATTACCAGGCGTGAAGCTTTAGTACCACTTTCAGCCACTGTGCGTCGCTCTGCCACTGTACATCGCTCTGCCGCCCCTACTGAAAAAGCAGGAGACTTGCCGAGAGTAATCCCAGCCTACAAATTCAATAACAAAATAAATCATGCATAATTAAACATTACCTCGATTTAGGCTACTTGGGTATGTCTTAAGGCTTGACTACACGGTGGTAACGAAAATCGAAATTTGCTGTCTACATTATTGTCAGTGTTGGGGGTAACGCAGCTACGCAAATCAAAACAGTGGTGTGATAATTGAGCCAGTAGAGAAATAACTGTTCAGAATTAATCTGTAGCCTTGGGCAGGCTTCTGCAGAAAACAATGTTGTTGCCGATTTAATACTATCTGGCGACGTTTTTAACAGGCTACGCAATAGAGGCTTAGATAACTATGACCCACGTTTTGGTTTCGTAAATTAATTTGCCCTACTTCTTGACTGCAATGTAGTTAATTGACTGCTTGACATGTCATTTTTATTTTTCTGTACAATAAACAAATACATCTGCTTTATGCCGCAGAATTACATTCGTATTTGGCTGACTTCTGCAGACGCGCAAAAAAACACTGCCAGGCCATCCTTAAAAATATTTTCATTTGCCGTAACCCGACTGACCCTTGGGGTATACTACGAAGCACGTTAGACATATCTAGGCTATGTAGACATATCGAGGCTTGACAAAGCCTTGACTCAGGGGTATACGTTAAGTGATACTACGATTGCAGTTATGTGATATATTTGTCAAACTAGGCTTTCAGCTCAGATCTGTGCGCGTTCTCAGTGTTGGGATGACTTTGGCCAATCGTGTAACGTGGAGACGCACAAGACCGCCTCTATTTAAAAACAATTACTTCCGCATTCATGAGCAATAGCTTAATCTACACTGCGGTCATTTTTTGTGTCTAACCTATAACATCAAATAAATCAATTGTCATCAGTTGTTGTATGGTATGCACGTCCATAGTGGGATATTTGCACGCACAGCACTATTAAAGCGCATTCGAGATCCAAAATGTTAGTAGAGGCGGAGCTCCACCTGTAAGATATATGACAGAATCCTACACGTGAGATAACATCGTTATTAAGACAATTGATTGGTCAGTGTGCGGTAGATTACACGATTTGAGCTATAACTTAGCATATAACCTCCTCCCGACCAGGTTTGGTTGACAGCATAAGATACCATGGTGATATAGTGACACTAAAACAGATCCACTTTTGTGTCACAGCATAGCCTGGCTTTGAGCGCAACATACCTCGCTAACCCACTAATCGAGATTCGTAGTACACCCCACCTGTCAATTTAGAATCGACCCAAATATTTATTTTTTCCCCCTTTTAATCCGACCGATTTGCCAGTTGTAAACTTGCATTAAGACCGAGGTCGTTTTTTTTTTACTCTAAACAACCAATACAAATAAAATACTATTTATTTTAGTAGGCCTAAGTATTGTGAATATAAATTGGCTACATACAAACGTAGGCTCTCTTAAATAAAACCCTGTGGCGTCATCTCTACACCATTGGTTTACGCATGTCACACTATGGCCTATACGCTTCGTTTCATTCACACAAACATCTCGACTCAACGCTTATTACTTGACACGAAGCTCTGGAAGAACTGTGCCCAGAGTACACAACTGTTTCACCAGCACATTTAAATGACTTGACTAAAACCGTGCATAACTGGAGGTACACCTGTTATCTGAGCAGTCTGTATGTCCTCATTTTGCGAATGCAAGGACGATATGAGTCTGTTGCATAGATGTCCGAGTCACGCATAATGTTTGAAAATCACTGGTTCGTAATCCCAATAATTTAACACACGACAGTTGGATACTTCATCATGTTCCCATGCCTACATTTTGGTGAGTAGCATAGAGATCGTTAAAACAAAGTATGGCTCTCCGTTTGGGACATCGAAAACTTATATTTTTAATAGGGTAGACTACCGTCGGAGATGCTGACTTCCAAAGGCCTCGGGATAACATGTTATCTCCACTATCATCAGTCAATGCCTCCTTGATCAAAGTGGGGAATGAAAGAGTTGAAAGAGAGATGAAAAAAAGTTTGAGAACCACTGGCTTAACAAGTTACCTGCAGTCCAGAACACACAGAATATTGCAACAGAAAGTTGCCTTTATAATCAACTACTATTTGTTCCAACAGCATTCAAACAAAGCCTTTATAAAAGTGAAAAAAATATATATATATTCCATAAGTAAAATAAAATACTGTTACTGTAGTAACTGTATCCCAAGCTTCAGCTCCCCACGTCTGTGACAGGCAGACATGACACCGCTAAATTCTCAGCTTGTTTATAGCCTACCCCACACTGAACGCGTAAGACCGCTAGGCCCATCACTGTGGGGTGCGGTAGCCTAGCCTGCTCTCTGGGATTTAAGTCAAGCAATATAACCATACAAATGTTTCAACATGAGTAATTTCGGCTTTGTCTGAACTGGCCATTGTAGGCTACGTAAAAAATAAACAAGTAGGCATAGTCCCTATCCAATGATATCGGCAAATGTTTGTTTTCCAAAGTAAGAATTTCACTTCACCATGCACCTTCGACAATGAATAGCTCATTACACTTACTGTTATGTTGAACTTAGGCCTAACTGGTATCATTACAAACATTATTCGGTGTCCTAAACACTGGCATTTTATGGCATTGTGTCATGTAAGGTCGTTGCAAAATCTAGAGAAATATGTGAGGTGGTCAGCAGGGGACAATTGAGACACACATTGGATTGTGTTATTACTTGCATTCCACACTATCCACAGCTGTGGTATCGGGGGCAGGAGGATTGCTGTTAGCACAGGCTTCAACAGAAGGCCTGCCTCGAATGCAGGCTTGCCCAAAATAAAGGCCTGTGGTTTGCGCAGCCTACAATAAATAACAGACCCGCCACAATGTGCGGTATGATGATTTTTTACGAGCAAGATGTTTTTGGTGCTCTGCATGTTCTTAAATAACAATGATCATCAGTAGCCTAATATTCGACCATTATTTTGTGTAAATGGGCTATGCATTGGGTTAGACACCAGGGGCCATATTCACAAAGCCTTTCATCTTACCACTAGGAGTAGGCTACTCCTAAATAGCAATAAAAGATTTTAGCTATAGGAGTTTCTCTTATTAAGTTATTCACAAAGCCTTTCCGACCTAGGCTACTCTTAGTAAGGGAAAATGACAACTCCTGAACAGATTCTGGAGCTGAGTGCTCTAGAATCTTTGACTAACACTCTAAGAGTGAGTGAGCCTTCGTTGCTATGGATGACGTTATTACTCATGCACAAGCTTGACTGAAGTGACCACCTTGATTGGCTGATGATTGTAACGCGGGAATGATTCCAAACACGTCCCTTACGATGAGTGGCAGGTGACAGGTCTGAGAATGCGTGCGCTACACAAGGACAGAAGATGATGAATAACTGAATAAAAAGGCCTAGCCTAAATGAATCAAGAGTAAGGCAAAACAAATAGCCTAGTAGCCCAATGAAACATACGGATTGATGTAGTATTTTTGTAACATTATTAAATTAGTCTGTTACTATGCCTATGCCTACGTTTGCAAAAGAGAACATTTCAATTTGATTCACAATAATGTTACATTTAATTTACATGTTGACAATGAGTAGCCTAGTTTTGGTTGTTGTTGGTGGCGTTATTGCATGTTAGTTATGCCTACAATGCAAAATTGCTTCCTCACGATTGGAAGGTCCTGTAGCCGCATAGGATTTCAAAACAGGCGAAATGCCACAAAACCGGTTTGTGAATAGGTCTGTGAGTTAGAAGTCCTCTTGACTTCTTTTAAAGGAACCATATGTAAGATTGTGGCCAAAACTGGTACTGCAATCACTTTCAAAATACTGAAGAGCGGTGTATCCCCTCCCCCCTGACTCGAGGTTGCCAAACCTGATGGCGAAACACTACTGACTTCGGACTACTGAGAAAACCGGAATGTTTCATTCGCCCCCCGTTTTAATCGTCCCGGTTGTACCTACTCAACACGCAGATAGAACCTTATTATTCTAAGGTAGCGAAATACCGTTCAGCATGATTCATGCCCAATTAATTCCCCCTGTTAAAGTGTTCGCCTTTGTAGTTTGGTTTCGTGATAGCCTATGATAAACGGCTTATGGCCAAATATGTGAAAACGTTAAAATACAGTACGTGATAAACCCGGAAAAAGTTGACAGTGATTTTTTCATAATCACTTTGGAGGGTCATAGAAAAATGTATTGCTGGCGAGGGAGGGTCACGTCTTTTTGGACTAATGCTCCCAAAACTCCTCCGGTAGCCCCTTAAATAAATAACGAACAGTCCCTAATGAAGTAAACTTGTGACCATCAAAAATCGTTTATCGCCTGTAACTCCGTGATAACAGGACGTAACAGGAAGGCATTTGGCTGAGCAACGGAGGTTAATATGCTCTATATTTTGTCCAAATGATGTCTGTCTATCATCGTTGCACTCGGAGAAAACCAGAATGTTTAATTTGTCCTGCGTTTCTTCTACGGCTTCAAACGGGATTCACTCGCAGTTAACCAAATATTTCTTTATTAGGGCAGGGCAGGCATATTTCTGCCTATTAAATTATTTCTAAACCAATCTGCTAAACTCTGTAGTGAAGTCTGTGTAGGGTTTTCCAGGCTCCATTTCTTTTTACGAGACACCCTGCTCACTTGAGCCATCTACCGGTTGTTTGGGTTGTTGCAGCGTCTCACTGGGAAAATACAAATTAAAGTTGCGTGATACCGCATGATCCCACGTGCGGACCGCGAGTGAAGCTGGCCAAGTCGAAGCACTGCCCACTGTATCAGAAGCACTGCCCACTGTATCAGATGTGATGTATTCAAATCTGTCACTGCAGTTGGTCAGGCTCCAGGTGCCTGACAAACGCATTTAGAACGAAGTGCTTTTTAATTGCTGACCACACCACATAATGAGTTCCTGTGCTGGTCGCGGCTGCTAATTGAAAATGTGACAAACCCCAGAACACAATCAGTCACTTTAATTCAGCGGACCTTTGTTGCCGCAGAGATGCATCACAGCAGAGTGCGGTGTGGGCCGAGCGTTCATTTCCAAGGGCCCCTGGTGGGACGACCGCACGCATGAGAGCGCATCGGAGAGGAAAACAGTTGTGATGGCTTTGCTCACGCCGTGATTAAGAAGTCACATCATGTTAGTTGGAATTGCTTCATTAATTGAGACCGGCCATTAAAAGCTACAGCAGCCCAAGACATGCATAGCACGGCGCGGAATGGGCTGTCCCAAAACAAACCTCTATACTCCACTGTCCTATCTCTCCCCATGTTGATTTTGACCCATCACCTGTGGCCTGGTGTTTGACTGACATCCTGAAGGCCCAATCCCTTTCAGTATCTTATTGGTTACAGTCTCTAATAACCCTCAGAGGACATTTGTAGAAAGTAAATTACAGTATTGTGTACTTCCAGGTAGATAAAAAGCTGTCATGGCATGCATCAGAGGCGACTGCTCTACACTGTGTGGTCTAATCTGGGTTTTGGGATACTTTTCCCTCAAAGAACAAGATAGTACCTTATTAATATTAATTTAATAATTTACCATTTTAATCAGAGCTTCCCCTATTCCAAAGATCAGCATCTGCCACTGGCATGCATTGATATTTAATACATTGTTGAAGATTCCTATATTAAAGTTGCAAACATTTATAACACACACATAGGCTGTCAATGGAAGAGCAGCACTGGGCTTCATGTAGCTGAACAATGCGCTGTGTTGCAGAGCTCGCATATCTCAAGGTTCAGCGTTTCGGATTGAATCTGTCAAAAGTGATTTCAACTCTCTGATCCAGACAGCCAGCCAGTCCTCGAGCCTTTCCCGCCTTTTGGAGACACTGATGTGTATGACTTGACAACAGGCTCATTTTCTCATGTTATGGTCTTTTGAGCATTATTTATGATCCTGTTTTGGACGTATCCACTTCCTGCGGAGTGAACACGCAGAATCAGATTCTTTGTATGGAAATGTAATTTGTTGCATCCTGCTTGAGTCAGCTGCTTTGGAGTTGTTTGCGATGGATGATGGGCTTAATGCATTGCTAAAACGCAAAAGGCAATCTGCAAAATGCCTCCTGAAGGACTAGTGCAGCGTCATCTTGATAAACTATTAACCAGATAAAACATGCGTGTGTACAAATCAGATTTCATACACCTCTCTATGGCAAGCCGATTGAGCATTTATTCTGATATCTTGATATCAGGCATAATTGTCATGTACATGTAAGCCATTTTTGTCAACTAGTTAACTAGTGAGCTATGTTTGTGTGAACTAGTTAACTAGTGAGGGCCAAAATATGCACACCAGTTAACTAGTGGGAGCCAAAAGGCTCACTAGTTAACTAGTGAACACATTTTAGCTTCACTAGTGAAAGCCAGAAATGTCTACTAGTTAACTAGTAAAGGCCAAAGTGCATACCAGTCAGCTAGTTAACAAATCTAGTTCACTAGTGGGTGTTTTGGTGCACACTAGTAAACTAGTGACACTTTTTAGACCTCACTAGTTAACTAGTGGGCATTTGTGTCTTCACTAGTTAACTAGTGAGCAGTTTTGCCTTCACTAGTTTACATGCAAGTGTCACATTGAAGCCACTAGTTTACTAGTTAAAGTTCCTTTGGCCAGCATGTTAACTTGTGTGCCACATGCAAATGTTGTGGGTGGGATTTTGTGAAATTCTGCGCTGTGATTGGTTGTCATGTTCTATTTGGACATAGGGAGCCAATAGAAAGCCTCAATTTCCAGAGTTCTCCGCCTCCTAATTTTAATTCTGCGCCACTAGCTGACTAGTGTGAATTTAGGCTTCAACTAGTTTACTAGTATACATTTATGACCTCACTAGTTAACTAGTTTGGACAAAGGATGCATCAACTAGTTAATAACTAGTGAGCCTGCTGCCATCACCTAGCTAGCTAGCAAGCCATTTTAGGTTCACTAGTTAACTAGTGAGGAGTTTTGCCTTCACTAGTAAGCATGTGCACATTTTTGGCTGTCACTAGTTAACTAGTGAGACCCAAAAGCCTTCAACTAGCTGACTGGTATGCATTTTGTGTTCACTAGTTAACTAGTGGGCATTTATGCTGTCACTAATTAACTAGTGTGCACAAACATGGCTCACTAGTTAACTAGTTGACAAAAATGGCTTGCATGTTGGCCTGATATCAAGATATCAGAATAAAATGCTCAAGCGGCTGGCCAAATTACATAGACGTTAACAAGTGGGAATTTGACATTCAGTAGTTAACTAGTAAACATTTGTGTACCTTACTAGTTGACTCATAAAATATAGAGGTCTTTAAACTAGTGCAGTGTTTCTCAAAGTGTGGTCCGGGGACCACTAGTGGTCCGCGGGCAGACGTGGTAAAATATAATATAGATGAGTTGTTTGCAATATTGAACCAACTTGTATGTAAATCCAAACAGTTCTGCAACACTGTGTAAGCTAATTTCAACAGCCACATGAAAGCTACAACTAAATCAGCTTTTTACCACCTCAAAAATATTGCCAGACTCAGAGGGCTGATGTCAAAATATGACTTAGAAAAACTCATTCATGCATTTATCTCCAGCAGGGTTGATTACTGCAATGGACTGTTCACAGGCCTTCCTAAAAAGACTATTAAACAGCTTCAGATGATACAAAATGCAGCAGCTAGGATTCTAACAAAAACTAAAAGAACTGACCACATTACTCCAATTCTTAAGTCCTTGCACTGGCTTCCAGTAAGTCACAGAATTGACTTTAAAGCTCTATTGCTTGTTTATAAATCAGTAAATGGAGCAGGACCTAAATACCTGTCAGACATGCTTCAGCAGTAGGCCTACACACCTTCGCGTCCTCTCAGGTCCCAGGTGAAAAACCTGCTAGTAAAACCTACTGTTAGAACTAAACATGGTGAAGCAGCTTTTAGCTGCTATGCAGCTCAGCTGTGGAATCAATTTTCGGATGACATCAAAAAGGCCCCAACTGTAGCCAGTTTTAAATCTAGACTTAAGACCAAACTGTTCTCAGATGCTTTCTGCTAACTGTGCCGAGTTACAAATTCTGAATCTGCCTTGATAATTATTCTACTTTATTTTTTATTACTTTTTTTTACTACTTTTGCCTTTGTTTTTTGCTTACTAATTATCCTTTATTTTTAAATTATTTTACCTTGTGTTTTATGTTTTCTTTTTATCATGATCTTTACCTTTTAACTATTCTTTGACTATATTGCCTTTCTATGCTTTTTATTTGTTATTATTGTTTGGTTTTGTTTATGTAAAGCACATTGAATGTCCTCTGTGTATGAAATGCGCTATATAAATAAACTTGACTTGACTTGACTTGACTGTGTAAGCTACGCCAGTTTAAATCATATGAGTCTTCTGACACAATAAGCAAGGTGCCAAGATAATAAGCAAGGTTGTTCAGTGAGTATGTCTATTGTGTAATATACTGTTGAAGTAGGTCTACTGTTTTTTTTTTATTTTTTAGCTAGGTGGTCCGTGAAGTTTCTATTTATTGGTTAAGTGGTCCTTGGTCTGAAAAAGTTTGAGAAACACTGAACTAGTGCAGATTTCAGTGTCCACTAGTTAACTAGTGAACATGCTGAGAATTACTAGTTAACTAGTAAGATATGAAACATATGAACTGGTTAACTAGAGAGAATTTGGGCCTTACTAGTTAACTAGTGAGCATTTTGGCTGTCACTAGTTAACTAGTTCACACAGAAATGGCTCACTAGTTAACTAGTGGACAGAAATGGCTTGCATGTACATGACAATTATGCCTGATATCAAGATATCTGAGTAAATGCTCAATCGGCTTGCCATACCTCTCATTTTTACACCATTTTCGGTAATCGTTATGAAGCAAATGACCAGATACCTCCATGTGCACGACAATAAACAAGAAGACCCATAACAGATAAACTGACTCTGAAGAATATGGTCATTAAAAGAGGATATGCTTTATACATTAAAGTCAACAGTGCTGCCTACTTAAAGGTGACATAGAATGGTTGAACAGGCTATTTATCCCTGTTCTGTGATGTGGCATATAGACAGCAACATTTTGGTTGGGTCTTTAATGCCTTAGAAGCTTCCTAAAAACCTCTCTCAGAAAGCTATGTTAGGGTGGGGGATTTTCAATGTGTGGTTTTGCACCTATTTGGCTTCCTTTCGGGCTTAACTGGTAACTCTATTACGAAACGCAAGCACTTGACGCTGATTGGCTGCCTTTGCTGCCACTCAAAAGAATGTAACTTTGCCGCCTTCGGAACACGGACAGCTATGGCCCATTCACAGATTCAGCCTTATACTATGCTAATGCAGGTCGGAGGCTGTTTGGCTCTTGGGCTGACAGTAGCCTACCGTTTGAGCAGAAGGAAAATACAACCGTTTCAACTAGGCCTATTTGTAATAATATGAGCATCAAAATAGACATAGACGGCTCGCTCAAAGGTTTAGCCTATATGTTTTGTATTAAAAGTCAAATCGTGTATGTAGAGTCTTAGGACAAACGTTGGAATACAAATGTTACAAACGTTACATTTTACGTAATATCTATCCGTTGCTCAGATTGGCCCAATTTCTGGCGAACATTTTTAAAAGAGGAATTTCTATGAAATGTATGTTCAGAATATCTAGCTCTTTTCTTATGTTCTTGAATGTGGGTATACTACCGTTATTCAACAAAGTAACTGAGTTACTAGAGCCTCAGCATAAAAGCACACCATGGGCCGGAGTTACTAGAGCCCCACCATAAAAGCACACCATGGGCCTGAGTTATTAAGAGCCCCACCATAAAAGCACACCATGGGCCTGAGTTACTTAGAGCCCCACCATAAAAGCACAGCATGGGCCGGAGTTACTAGAGCCCCACCATAAAAGTACACCATGGGCCTGAGTTACTAAGAGCCCCACCATAAAAGCACACCATGGGCCTGAGTTACTAAAACCCCACCATAAAAGCACACCATGGGCCTGAGTTAGAGCCCAACCATAAAGGTTATACTGACCTTCATATTTGCACAGAAGACAGAAAAAACCCTGGATTGCAAAATTGAGAAGTACAATTTTGACGTCTGCATTTTGCCTGTGGGCACTTCAACGAGACCTTTTCAAACAGTCACTGCGTGGATTAAGATGTCTAGCAAGACCAACACACTGCACAGCGTAGACTACACACAGACAAACAAAGACATATTGAATAGATAAAGTCTGGAGTGGGACTCAGGATCACTTGTGATATACTCAGGAAAAGTGTGTGTGTGTGTGAATATGTGTGTGTGTGTGTGTGTGTGTGAGAATATCTGTGTGATTCAGCGAGTCACAAAGACAGACTAAACTAGGATAAAAAACACTCAATTTGTTGTCTGTCTTTCACTCGCTCAGCCTTCTCTCTCATCCTTCTCTCTCTCTTTTCATTCTAATTTCATTCTTTCTCTTCGTAACTACCTTTCTATCTTTCTCTCTGTGCCTCTCCCTATGTTACTAATTATTTCTCTCTCTCTCTCTTACTCCTTTTCTTGTTCAGAGGCATGAAAAGAGACTCAAACCAATCTCTCTCTCCCTCTCTGAATGGAACCAAATCAAAATGGAAGCAAAAGCATCTGGTGGAGACAGAGTTTCATCTTTGCCAGTGCACGCTTATTATCCTCTTGCTTGAGAAGCCAGCTTTGCCACAATACGCTCAGCCCTGATCCCTTTGTACACTCAACTACTTTATTGACAGTAGAGGTTTTAACCAACCTCAAGAGAAGGCGCCAAGTATTCTGAATGCTTTAGTCAGCATACAGTCTATGCCTCATTAGGAAGGGCTGAGTGATCTGTTCTGATTATGAAATGAAATTATTACACTGGAGTCTTATTATACTGAAAGTATGAGACAAAAAATACTTAATCAGTTACACATAAAGTCAGACACTACCACAGTATACAGTAACATAATAGCCAAAACATTACTAAGAACAATATCTCGCTTTAGTTTTGGTCCAACCAAAAGTATCTCTGTTTTGTCATCATTTAGTTTCAAAAATGTTTTGCTCATCCACTGATTAATGGAGGTTAGGCATGCAGTGAGGGAGCAAAGGCCATCTGGGTTAGTTGGCTCCACAGAAATATACAATTGGGTATCATCTGCGTAGCTGTGGAAGTTTACATTATGCTGACTTTTTCCCAACGGAAGCATATATAGGGAAAATAGCAGGGGACCAAGGCAGCTCCCCTGGGCCACACCAAAAGGCAAGTCATGTTTTTCAGACACATGATCTCCTAGACTGATATAAAAATCTCTGCCAGTAATGTAGGTTTGAAACCAGTTTAGAGCATTATCAGAGAGACCCACCCACTTCGCAAGGCGGTGAATTAGGATGCTATGATCAATGGTGTCAAATGCCGCACTCAAATCCAGAACAATAAGGATTGAGACTTTGTTTGAGTCAGTAGCCAGTCTGAGATCATTGACTATTTTTACTAGCGCCGTTTCTGTGCTGTGATTTGATCTAAAACCTGATTGGAATTTTTCAAGGATACTGTTTTCGTTGAGGAAGGTATTTAACTGATTACAAATGACTTTTTCAAGTACTTTGCTCAGGAACGGTAGATTTGATATAGGCCTGTAGTTGCTCAGATTGGTATGGTCAAGATTTTACTTTTTAAGTAAAGGTTTCACAACAGCGGTTTTAAAAGCAGTTGGAAATATACCTGTTTCTAATGAGGTATTTATTACCTTGAGAATAAAGGGAGCTAAGCTATCATTTACTTTATTGAGGAATCTAGTAGGGATTGGATCCAAAACACATGTTGAGGAGCTTTGAGTTATAATTTTACCAAGATCAGATTGAGTAATAGTGCTAAAGAACCTTAATTTTGGGGGGCTGTTTTTGGGTGTACTATCAAACATATTACTTGTGTTACCAATAGCCTCCCTTATAGAAATGACTTTGTTTTTGAAGAAGTCTGCAAATTCTTCACATCTTAGAGAGGATGCCTGACTGAGTGTATCAAAAGGTGTTTGATGCAATAGCCTATCAATGGTAGAGAACAACACCCTAGAGTTTCCACTGTTTTCAGCAATTATCTTAGAGAAGTGGTTCCTTCTCTCATTCCGAATAGCTCTATTATAATTTGCTATTAGTGCTGTCAAACGATTCAAATGTTTAATCACGATTAATCGCTGAATTCCTATAGTTAATCACTATTAATCACATATTTTATCGCATGATTAAAATTCTATTATTTTGCATTTCTGAACTTTCCAGGAGTCCATGTTAACAATATAAAGCAATTATTGTGTATCTTGATTAGGATTCATATGAAAGCAAAGCAAGTTACTTCATTAACTTAACTTTAAGACGTAGGTCTATTTGATTATTTCAAATCAAATTTCAGAAGATGTGCAGCAGACCTGAGGCAACACAATATATTCTTCAGAAATATAGCTAATAAAGGGCATAACAAACATAAAATACTATGTTCATTATCTTCGAGTTCAGTTGAAAATAAGGAACTTTTCAACATGAGTGCACTGGCATTTTATAGGCCTACGGTCTATGGAGCACTGTCACTTGTCACACACATCAGCGCCAAAGTTTTTAACACACAAACACTGGATGAACAATGGATTTTATGGAGCGGCGTCGACCAAATAACTTTATCGTGATTTACACGGCGGCAAAGTGCGATGCTGGTGTGCAGAGTTGTATTGAAAAGAATGGAATCTAATGTACAGTAAATGAATGTCGAAAGCAGAGTGCATCGCACTCATGTCGGCATCGGTGTCCACAGCAATTTAAAACACCATTCAGCTGACCGGGAGTTCAGAAATGCGTTGGTGTTTATTGTACGAATCTACTCTTTGGCCTGCTCATAAGCCCAAACATGCCTTTACGTAGCCTACTAAAGGCGCATCATCATAAAGATAGGCTGCATTTAATCTGCATCACACCCCATTTTAACGGAAAACAAGTTAACATACATAGGCTATATCATTGATTCGAATGGGAAAGACAGATAGCCTAATCACACCTTGACGTTACATCTAGTTATTAATTTACAGGCCATTCAATAATTTTACTAACACGGCAGTTATAAAGAATTATGTGTATGTAACTTACTCATGTCGAAACGATGTAGGCTACATTACAACCCATTCAGCACGTACTAGCTACACTTACCATATCCCATGTAAAACAGTTAGCTTGCTAGCTAGCTAACTGTGGAACTTCAGTATAACAGGCATAGCCAATTATCTCACCTAGTTGTAGGAAAAAGGCTACGTTCATATTACAAGTGATAGAATGAATGTGTGACTTATGTTTAGTTGATGTTATGACATGTAAAGTTAAGCTTGCCGAACTTAGTTATAGTCAGCCACGGGCAGTTTGACTGCCTACATTCGTGACACTCCTGTTAGTAGGCTAAACTGGAAAGAGCAAAAAATAAGAACATAATGGTCACATTAACCCCATAAACACACAGATAACTCTTACACCAACCTTATTTTGTGCCTTTTTTCACGTTTGTTTCAAGATTGAGTAAGTATAACCCCTTTTCGCTCCCCACTTCTATGCAGCATAGGTTTCCATTATCCAAACAGCTCCCTTTCCCCTAAAAGGGCGCGTGTACAGTACATGCAGCACGATCTAGCTAGATCCAGTGTGATGTTGTAGTTGTTCTAACGTTACTAGTTGTTGCAACAGCTTGTGAAAAAACTACAAAGTTTGTTACACCAAAAAGAACGTTATTCTCACGATAAAAAATTGACGCCGTTAAAATAAAAAATAAAAAAGGTTTACGTTAACGCCGTTAATAACGCATTTAACTGACAGCACTGTTTGCTATTTTTTCCTTTTAGAATGGCAAGGTGAACCTGTAACTTAGTTTTTCTCCATGTTCTCTCAGGTTTTCTACATGATCTTTTTAGATCATGGATATTTTCGTTCATCCAAGGTGTCAGTTTGCTACAGGGCCTTTTTTAAGTCTTTAAGGGTGCCACTCTGTCAAGCAGAGCGCCTAATTCACGATTGAGAGCCTCTACCATTTGATCAATGGAATGATGTAAAATATCTAAATTTATGGAGTCTATAAGAGCTATGAACTGCTGTTCTGCTCTAATGTCCAAGAGTCGCGATTTGATTGCAATTTCGGGATGAATTTTTGGAGTATGTAGTACTATATTAAAAGATACACAATAATGATCAGACATATTTATATCATTTACTGATAAGTCTGTGACTTCTATCCTTCTAGAAATGACTAGATCGAGGGTGTTGCCAAGGTTGTGGGTGGGTCCTGTAACATGCTGCTTTAGCTCTAAACTGTCCAACACATTAAGGAACTTACTGGCTTTAGCATCAGTTGTTTTATTGACATGAATAATAAAGTCGCCATTTACAATTATCCGATCATAGCTAGTGATGATGAGCGACATAAATTCAGAAAACTGGTCGAGAAAGCCAGTCCATAGTTTAGGAGGGCGGTATAAGGTTAATAGAAGTACAGCTGGGTCAGCCTTCAGAGTGAGGGCAATATACTCAAAGGAAGTGAATTCGCCAAAGTTGACTCTAGTGCAGCTATATTTGTTTGAGAGAATGGAGGCAATTCCACCACCTCGTTTGCCTTGTCTAATTGAATGGAAGAAATTATAATTTGGAGGACAGGTTTCAACAAGAACAGCTTCGCTGTCTGAAGTCAGCCAGGTTTCAACAAGAAACAGAAAATCCAATTTTTTTTTCACTAATGAACTGAACTTGAATGCTCTGTCAAACACGAATAATTAAAAAAATCTAAATCTATCGCATAAACCAAGGCATAAATATCAATCATGTAGCCTAAGCTTCATAGCACTAACTTAGTAGAACACCAGGTTTCATTCCCCCTCTAATATCAATGGTGGAAAACAACATTCTACTTAATAAAATGCATGTAATTTGTCCTGTACTCATTTTAAAAGATGTCTCCACGATTAAAGAAAAAAACAGTCATTAGCAGTCAACAATGTCATTAGCATGCCTAATGAATGTGAAGTGTGACTAGCCTAGCACCATCCTCCTTTCGGTGAGGTAGCCTACACCAGCGGTCCCCAACCATCGGGCCGCGGGACATTCCTAACCGGGCCGTAGCCTACGACAAGAGTTTAAAAAAAAATGCATGCAAACTAAATAAACTCAATTTAATTCGCAATAATGTCACATTCGCAATAATACCCACTGACGATGGTGAGCCAGATACCTCAAAGAAAAAGAAGGGGTCATTCAATACGAAATATGACGAGTCATATTTAAAATATGGTTTCGCAGAGACCGGTGACTCGCATGCACCAAGTCCTTTATGTGTGGTATTTGGCGATAAGTTGTCAAACGAAGCAATGAAACCATCAAAGCTAATTCGACATCTAGAGTCCAAGCATCCTACACTTAAAGACAAACCCCTTGAGTTCTTTGAGCGCAAGAAACGCGAGCAAGAAGGACAAAAAACTAGTGCGTAAAGCAACCACATCGGTGAACGTGGCTGCGCTAAAAGCCTCATAGTGGCTAGTCGGATTGCTAAATCTAAGAAGCCCTTTACTATTGGGGAAGAATTAATTCTGCCTGCTGGTAAAGGCATGTGCAATGAACTCCTTGAGGAGGCTGCAGCTAAAAAAAATAGCTCAGGTACCACTTTCTGCAAGCACTGTCCATAGGCGAATTGATGATATGTCAGAGGATATTGAGGCACAGTTGTTCGAGAGGGTTAATGGGTCACCGTGGTACGCTATCCAAGTTGGTTGGTTGCAGGTCACTGGCCAGAGTGTTTGAGTTGCGAGAGCCGCTGCAGAGATTTCTTACAGAAAAAAGTCACCGTTAGCTGCATATTTTAGTGATGAGGGCTGGGTGTCAAAACTCGCTTGTGTGACATATTCGGGTTGCTTAATGACCTCAACCTGTCACTGCAGGGGAGAATGACGACGGTCTTTAAACTGGCAGATAAAGTCGCTGCATTTAAAGCCAAGCTTGATTTGTGGGTACGACGAGTGATCGGGTGTATTTGATATGTTCCAAACAGTAGTGGGGGTTTTGGGAGAGCGTTACTTCCCATCCTCCAAAGATCCACGGCAAACCAATGAGTGGGTCCGCAACCCATTTGTCAATATCCCGAATAGTCCTAACTTGTCAGCGCAGGAGGAAGAGCAGTTGATCGAAATTGCAAATGACGGTGGTCTTAAGAGTGTGTAGGCTATAAGGAAACCTCTGGCGGGTTTTTGGATGAAAATCAAAGCAGAACATCCCGAGATAGCCGTAAAAGCGCTGAAAACGTTGCTACCATTTCCCATCACGTATCTATGCGAGGCCAGGTTTTCGGCAATGACTGCAACTAAGACCAAATTGCGCAATCGACTGGACATTTCAAACACACTGAGTGTGTCACTGTCTTCCATCACCCCCAGATGGAACCTTCTTGTTGCAGGGAAACAAGCACAGGGCTCCCACTGATTATATTCGTAATGCACGTTTAGTTCCCATGTTTTGTTACCATATGTTGTTAAGCATGTTCACACATGATAGATGTAGCTTCAAGTTGTTCAATTTTCATAGTTCATATTGTTCAATTTTCACTTCTTCCAAGTTCACGTTTTTCACATTTTTAAGAGTTCGTTACCTTCTCTGGTCATACGTACAACTGGAGCTAGTTCTTTTCAAGTATGCATGCACAACACGGAACACGGAACATGGAACCCCCTCCCCCCCCCCGGTCCATGGTACATAAAAGGTTGGGGACCCCTGGCTAGTGATGGGGACGAGACCGCCTATGCCGAGTCCGAGTCAAGACCGAGTCTTTGAAGGGTCGAGACCGAGTCGAGACCAAGTCTGTTGGTTTTCAAATACAGTCGAGTCCGAGTCAAGACCGAGTCTTTGAAGAAGCAAGTCCGAGTCGAGACCGAGTCCTTTAGGAGTCGAGACCGAGTCGAGACCAAGACCATAAAAAAATTTCAGTTTTAATATTCATAATTTAATATCACCCCAGTTAATAATCAACAGTTAGGCCTACAGACTAAGCTAGATTGGGAATTGTTTAGAGGAGCAGTCTTAACGTCTTAATATGGACTATGCTGACCTACAGATACTCACCGGCAGCAGAGCCATAGAGATAAATAAACGGCTCTGGCGGCAGTATCTTTGCATTGCACCATGGGATGTCATTTTCAAATAATGCCAGTCAACATTGCATTTTATTATTATTGTTGTTATGTGTTGTCTGTTTTTTTATATGAACATAAAAAATGCGTTGGTCTCGAGGACTCGGTCTGAAATTACGAGTCCTTCTCCTCCCACTGTGGTCCGAGACCGAGTCAAGACCGAGTCTTTGAAGGAACGAGTCCAAGGCGAGACCGAGAAAGCAGAAATTGGTCTCGAGACCGGACTCGAGTACTACATCACTACCCCTGGCCTACACCACACATAATATTAAAGAACATTGGTGAACTTTAGGCAAACGTTGCTTAATAAAGAACACACTTCCTTCCATCATAGTTTGTCTAACGTTAGTGCTAGCTTGTCAATAATCCCACAAACACAAAGCAGGCTAATTTAGTTTTCTTCTTGATAGGGATCTGGGTGACGTTTATGACGTTAACGTTAGCTAAATTAGCTAACGTGATCTGGCATTGCTAGCTTGTACTAGCAAGAATAAAAACAAACTCTTGAAAGATTGCTAAGCCATCAATTTAACTTCTCCAAAGACTACCGAAGGTCATAAAGAGTAAGCTACATCAGAATCATTTAACAATATGCTTTGGGACTCACCTGATAACAAATAACTTCCAACTGGCTTCAGCCCTTGTTATCTCATATGACGAGTCCTTCTGGCTCTGTAGGACCAACGTCTCTGGCATGACTAGAATTTATGGTATCTTTAATTTGGATAAACCTGTAACCTTATACAGACTGTAAACGTATGCATTTTCTGGTCTCTACAGTCCATCTGTCTTGCAAATAAAGTTACAAGCATATACTGTATAAAATAACGTTATTGTTTGCTCACACCACGTTTTGCTCGAAAGGTGCACAGATCCGCCCACTCCATTTCAAATTCAAACAGCCATGTTATTGGTCAACAAAATGCCACATTCATCCTCTCACAACCTCTATTACATCACAAACGTATAGGTTACTACCAGAGAGGGTTAAAGGGACACCAGGCAAGTTTCCGTGTTAATTAATCATCTTCGTAAGTCGGTATATGGTTAAATGACTCATTACGGGGTGAATGAAGGCTCTCTCGCCCGCCCCTACTGCCTGTAGGAAGAATATCCCACTTGCAAGTTCGGTGTATCCTACCCGCCGACCGAAGCAGGATCAGTTTACAGCACAGAGGCAGGCTAGAGATTGTTGCAAACGTGTGTATAATGGTAGAGCCAGCGAAGAAGCAGCGAAAACCCTTGACGGAAGACGCAAAGAAAAGGAAAAAGGCTTCAGACCGAGCCAGAGGGAGTTTCGTAGAGAAAAAGCATCAGGCTTGCCTAGTGTCCCTTTAAAGCGGAGCTAGTAATCAAGGATCTTTGCTACTACCTTACTAAGACACTCAGACCCCGATTACACTAGGGCTTTGACTTTTGCCCAAAAATCATATTCGAAGTTTGTTTATTTATTAATATTAAAATTCGAATATATTCGAATATGTGTATATGATAGCGATATGTATCGCAATAGACATGTAATCGATATCAATAAAAAATACGTTCGATAGAACATTCATAATTAAAACACACACCTCCTGCCTTACGTTGTCCATAAATAAATAGGCTATATATTGCATTGTAGTATGTCAAACTCTACCAGAGTAGGCGATAGAAGTAGGCCTACCTCAACACAGACTCTCCTTGCCCCGTGCACTCTCTCTCTCTCCCTCTCAACAGGCGCATCCCTCCTCAGCATGCACATGTAATCCAAACATTAATTGTGCAAGATGACTGGCTAAATTGCTATTAAAATAATAAAATATTAAATAGCATCATTAGCACGCTGCACGAATTTGTTCAAAACTGTTGCATTCAAATTGACTGCTAAGTTCTAATCATCTCAATTCCGATACAAATGGAAAAGTATTTTCCAAGACTCAAACGGGCCTGTCCCAAGGAGAAAAAGTATTCATTTGAAAACACACGTGGGGAAACTGAACAGTCTAACCAGTAGACTATGATAAACTAGAAAATTAAGCTAACGTTAGGCTACTTTGTTTACAATATTTCCAGGCTTCAACCAGTGCTGCTTTTCATTCAGACTTTTCTGCACATTTATTTATTTGAGTGTTTTTAATGATTGTGTTGCCATTTCTTTTCCCTGTTTGCTTTGATTGATAACTGAGGTGATTAAAATCAGAGGAAGGTTAAGTTTAAAATAAAGTAATAAAGTGTCTATTATGTCTATGTGGGAGCTCACTAAGCTCGAACCAGCAAGGATGCTAACATCACCTACAGGAGCCCAGATGACCAATAATAGCCTTGCTAATGAGCTCGCGATTTTACTTCACCAGACGTGAAAAAATATTAGAATATTAAGAGATCCCTAAAATTCGTTCGAATATCTTTAATTTTTAAAATAATCGAATTATATTCGAATAACGAAGTTCGGAGTCAAAGCCCTAGTTTACACGAAGGGAAAACGCAGATATTTCCCTGCGGTTTGGCCTCTCGTTTACACCAAAACCCTGTTTTTATCACAGAAAACGATTATTTCTAAAACCTCCGGCCAAAGTGGAGATTTCTGATAACGCCGGTTATGTGCTGCCGTGTCAACAGGGATAAACGGCGTTTTAGCTTCTTAAACGTCACATTATGCGCCAGAAAATCCTTAACGTCATGTGAGCGCCTGATGTTTACAGTTTCTTTGGCTACTGATCAGGATTATCATGGATGCTGTTAAGGTGCTACTAATTTTTACTTTTGTGCAAACGCTTCTGGCCTGTTTGCATTTGCAACTGCTCTACATGGAGGAGCAGAGGCGAAGGATCGCACGGAGGTCAGCATTTTTACTGCTCGTGTTAGTCGTTGGTGTCGATTCTGAGGATTTTGATTTGCCAGCATGGCTTTATTCCTTTCCCTACACTGCCACCCATAGGTTTGGCATAGTTATTATGGCGCTCGACAGCGTATTTATGCGGGTTGATGTAAATGACAAGTTTTTTGAAAACAGTGTTGTATGCACGATGTTGTTATTGAAAACGGAGGGGGGGAAATATTTGTTTCTCTAAATACCCGGCTATGTGTAAATGTGGCCAAAATCAACAAAAGACATTATTTGATGACCAAAACTGATAGATCAGTGTGTCTAGGCTAGGTTATTGCACATTGCCATCCATGCGGCTGACATATCAGGGCTATAGGCTACACACATTTGTTTTTTATTAAAAGTTAAATGACTATGAAACTATACAAACAATGTATTACCAAAAAAATATACTTCCCATAAGTACACTATATTACAACTCTAAGTATTAGCAATTTAATACACTTAAACAAAACAAACTTCTTTACCATTTAAAATAGAGTAACAACAAAGTACACTTTTAAAAAGTACATTACAAAAACACTTTGAATATTGCAGAATTAGTATATTTAATTTTTTTACCACACTGAAGTTGAACTTAATAACATCTACTTTGAAGTATACTTTCTGAAAGTACGCATTAAACATACTTTACATAAAGTACAAAAAGTGTAAGCATACTTGCTTTATACTTCATATACTTTAATCATATTTCTAACACACTAAAGTATACTACTTTTTGTACCTGGGCAGGTTGTACAGATAGGCTTTCTCTATCCCCTGAGGAGGCAAGGACACATAATAAGGGCTTTCTCTATCCCCTGATGAGGTAAGGACACATAATAAGGGCTTTCTCTATCCCCTGATGAGGTAAGGACACATAATAAGGGCTTTCTCTATCCCCTGAGGACACATAATAAGGGCTTTCTCTATTCCCTGAGGACACATGATAAGGGCTTTCTCTATTCCCTGATGAGGTAAGGACACATAATAAGGGCTTTCTCTATTCCCTGAGGACACATAATAAGGGCTTTCTCTATTCCCTGAGGACACATAATAAGGGCTTTCTCTATCCCCTGATGAGGCAAGGACACATAATAAGGGCTTTCTCTATTCCCTGATGAGGTAAGGACACATAATAAGGAATAAGGGCTTTCTCTATCCCCTGAGGACACATAATAAGGGCTTTCTCTATCCCCTGATGAGGTAAGGACACATAATAAGGAATAAGGGCTTTCTCTATCCCCTGAGGACACATAATAAGGGCTTTCTCTATCCCCTGAGGACACATAATAAGGGCTTTCTCTATTCCCTGATGAGGCAAGGACACATAATAAGGGCTTTCTCTATCCCCTGAGGACACATAATAAGGCAAGGACACATAATAAGGGCTTTCTCTATCCCCTGATGAGGCAAGGACACATAATAAGGGCTTTCTCTATCCCCTGAGGACACATAATAAGGGCTTTCTCTATCCCCTGATGAGGTAAGGACACATAATAAGGGCTTTCTTTATCCCCTGAGGACACATAATAAGGGCTTTCTCTATTCCCTGAGGACACATAATAAGGCTTTCTCTATCCCCTGATGAGGTAAGGACACATAAGGCTTTCTCTATCCCCTGAGGACACATAATAAGGGCTTTCTCTATTCCCTGAGGAGGCAAGAACACATAATAAGGGCTTTCTCTATCTCCTGAGGACACATAATAAGGGCTTTCTCTATCCCCTGATGAGGTAAGGACACATATGATGAGGTGAGGACACATAATAAGGGCTTTCTCTATCCCCTGATGAGGTGAGGACACATAATAAGGGCTTTCTCTATCCCCTGATGAGGTAAGGACACATAATAAGGGCTTTCTCTATCCCCTGAGGACGCATAATAAGGGCTTTCTCTATCCCCTGATGAGGTAAGGACACATAATAAGGCAATTTTGCTAAATCATGTCAGAACACAACACATCTAGCCAGGCGGAGCCAAACTCAAATTCCACTCAGAATTTGGAATTGGTGACATGCCATTTGGATTTGATTATGGGGCGCGTTTCAGCCCATGCAGGGAAAAACCTAACCAATCAGAGCAACCTGTAGGGAGAACAGCCCAAAACATTGTTCTTTTCAGCAAATGCCTTAATCACTGTTTTCTGTTTTTTTTTTTTTTTTTTTGCTGTACAGACGTGATTGCAAAATCTAAACATTTTGCTTCTCTAGTGACAGTCTACAGTCTTTTTGTTGTAAACAAATCAGCTCAAGCGCACTCAGGTGACATGAATGACTGGGAACTGTGGCTCAGCCGTCCAGCTTCGTATAAAGCCCACCCAAACGATTTGATTGGCCTGAACACCTCTGGTTTGGGAATAGAGAGAGACTTCTCATTGGACCAACTCCAGACTGAATTTCATAAACTCAGATGTTGTGGGCGGGGTAAATTCGGGCTGCCTTCCAGGCTACAACACATCATGAATCCCACAACAATACTATAGCTGTCAAAAGTACACACTTCACAGAGTAGCGCTGATCAAACTCTCACAAGGCACAAAGGCACTCTGCACTTGCAATGTTCGTAAAATTACATGATTTCAGGCACAAAGGCAGTCTGCACATTCAATGTTCGTGGAATTACATGATTTCAGGCACAAAGGCATTCTGCACATGCAATGTCCGTGAAATTACATGATTTCAATTTATCATGCGGCCTTCACTATCACCGCAGAAGTAAAAGTTTTGCTACTTCCCATCTGCTCTCAAACTCAGGTCATGTCATGACCTCTGCACTGAGTACTACTAAACGCAGGAGTGTTAAAATCTCAATAGAAATGTGGGCCTTGTGTTTGGGGTAGTCGGCAGGATTGCATCAGTTGGACTCGCTCTGAGGGATTTTAGAGTTGGAAAGGTAAATATGAGGTGGGACTGGAGGTGCTCTAGATGGAGAGCTTGCTGGGGCAAATCCACCAGGCAGAACGAAAACTGTAGGGCTGCAGCTATCGATTCTTTTTGTAATCGATTAATCTAGCACTTTATCGATCGATTAATCGGATATTTTTTTTTTTTTTTTGCATTTTTAAACAACCAGAACAAATAATGCATAACGAAAATGACATGGCTGTAAAATGATCAAGCAATTGGCACAGAGGTATTTAGGCCTATTCTAACTCCAACATTTGGCTCCAAAACTAAGCCCATTTATTGCAATTTACCCATTTAGTGTTTATAAGTGCCAGTGCCAACAATTAAATAATGTTAAAAATGTTCTCTGTAAAATTGCAGCCTCTTGTGCATGACTTAGCTGTCCATACTAAGTGCTGAGAGGGAGAAGAGGGAAAGCAATTTAATGTATTAATATGTTATTAATATTATAAGTTCCATGATGTAATCTAGACCTGACATTAAAGTAAATATCTGTTTTATGTAGATTTCTACACCTGCAGCATTTACCATTAGGCTACTAACAAATATTTTTACCATTAGGCTACTAAAAATAATTTCTGGGGTGAGCCTATTTGCTATGGTAACCTAGCAACCTGTGTGTGTGCAAGCGTGAGGTGCGTGAGGGAAGATGAGGGTGCATACGGTAAGGGGTTCTTTTTTAGGCATACTGTCTTGCAATTGCACGTGAATAAGTTTACTACTTAAAAACATCAAAGCTAAACATTATATCACGACATCGCTACAAATACAGTATGTGATTAAAATCAGCCAACATCAATGTAGGCTATAGGCTACGCAGATAGATGATAGATAGGCTACATAGATTGATAGATAGCCTACTTTATTGACGCTTGGTGAAACAGCATGGAGTGGATGTTTTTGGTTCAGATGCTTGTTCTTTTACTTTTTGAGTATGTAATGATCCCAAAACTTTACTTGAAAACTTTAGACATTTTCTGCCATTTATTAAAGTTTTGCACCTACGTCATAATGTCATGTGACCGTTTGTTTACAACTAGAGTGGTAGGCAAGAATGGTAGGCAAGGCACTGCAGAGAGTGGTAGGCAAGCCTACAACAGTCGGTTGCATAGGCTACACATAGTTACAAATAGCTTCAAAATTGAAATTTTAATATCAAATATTGACCGGGATGCCGACCACTTGTGTAGGCCATAACAGTTGGATTTACAATAAGAAGCAAAAAGGCGACGAACGACCGTTTAGCCTACCTATCCTCGTGGTTGTGGAGGATGATCGTTAGCAGCTGTGAAGTCTTTTATTCAAGATAGCCTAATGGTGTAGCCGACTGTCTACGAAGACGTAGGCTAAAATACTACTATCTACAGTCATCCAAAAATGAATTGCCAGAGATAGGCTATGAAGGGAAAAAGTGCAGCATTTTAAACATGGCAAGATTATTTTTACCGGAACAGTTTGTTCTAATTTGTCTCGTGAAATTCGTGCTTGTGGACATCAATCACCTATCTTCTGTCCTTCTATTTCAAGTTATCATGAGTGTCATTTGATTATATAATCACAACAAATGCTAATAAATGAAAACAGAATAGGCTTATGTGCTATAGGCTAACGTTACAGGTCAGGCTAACTCCCGTATGTCAAAATAAACTGATTTGATCCTAATTGTTTAGCGATGACACACAACAACTTAACACAGCAACCTCAAACACCACTGTTGAATCTAGGCTACTGCTTCAGTCATGTAAGAAATAAGCAGTTTATGAATTATCTTTATCCGTTTAATCAAGTCCACATGACCAAAATAACAACATATTTAAAGGCTGAGCTAGCATAACAGCCTAATATAGGCGATGCTGCAATGGATAACTAATAAAAAGTTTCATACAATTAATGAACTTTATCACTCACATTCTGAGTTTTTCTGGGTGGTTATATATCCATGCAGATCGTCTTCGAATAAGCCATCGCTGTTATATGATATAATGTGTTACAGGATTCATGACTAACGCCATTAATGTTACATGATGCTGACTGACTCTGGCTATAACAGTAGGCTACCGTTTTAACGTCTGCTGAGTCTACTGCCTACCAAGACCTGTCGCTGTTCAGTTGAAGTTAAATGATCAAATATTGTTTGATTTTGTGTCAGCTTTCAGAAGGAAGACATGTTCCTTTCTGGTCAAATTTCACAGCTTCTAAGAAAGGCTATTGTCTTCGTGTAAACCGAGTTTTGAACAGAGAAAAAAAGTTAGGCTACCATTAGGCTACATGCAGGTTCTCCCATAACGTTATCGATACAGATCAATGCACCAAATCAGGGCGATTTTAGCGAAACAACGTTCCTGTGACAGGCTATCAAATATTGAACAATGGGATAACGTTTCATCATCACCTTTATTGATGCCTGAAATGTTGACATTGCTGAAATACAGAGATGTAGCCTACTGAGAGGCAGCTGCAGACAACGATGTTCAATGGGTTCAACTTGTCCCTTGCCTACCAGCTGGATGTAAACAAAGCTATAGAACCTAGAATACGTCACATGAAAAACGTTAATAGACATCTTGACTCTGCCATCGCGCCAGCTAAATTTCGAATGTATCACGATTCACGCAGTAGTGGTGTGCTTCCTGACAATGGTCCGTGTGGAACAATCAGATCCCTGCCCGTATAGTGCGCGTCATAGTAATGTAACGAGGCTTCGAGGCAGGGTTTTTGCCTCAAGTAGTTTTTGTAATCGAGTTATTCGAGTAACTCGATGAATCGTTTCAGCCCTAGAAAACTGTCAGGTGAATCAATATCTCTCCCTTTCTCACTCAGAAGGGAGGTTAAGAATTGTGGGGAATGATTGCATTCACTGTCCATTGATATGGAATATAATTAAGCAATATAGCACGAGTGAGAGTGGGGTTGGTCATGGATATTCCCACGGGTGTTGTTCGGCCGTAGCCACGAGGCCGGAGGCCGAGTGCTATATTGCTTTTATACAACAGTTCTACCACAAACTAAATAATCTGAAAACACCCCAATATTGTTTAAAAATGTTAATTTCGACATCGTTCTTACGCATCAAAAAACAGTTCCCTTTTCAATAGACAGCGTCTTGGTTGCTAGGTAACCAACATTCCAGATCCCTCTTTACGGGTCTTTGTGGTTTACGTGTCTTCTTGAAAGAAATGTTGAAAGTTGGGCTGAAATCACATTCATATCTAGCTTTGCTGCATGCATGTTACAAGGACACTGGGCCATGTTATGTAAGGGACATGGTACTGCAAAAAACGGAAACATAGCCTACATTGCAGAACCACTCAACTTTATTAATTTATGGTGAATAAATGTTACACTACTGTGCACAGCCTCATATGTTTTTCTGACACGATGCTAGCACGTTAGCAGCGGTTAGCTAACTATGCTAACGTTAGTTATCTACAAGTCTCCTCCAAGTGACAATCATATTATAGGCCCTACACAATGCTGGCAATGCTGAGAACAATCTCGTTTATCTTACTTACATTGAGTTGACTGTGTAGCTTAATCCACAGATGTGGTGAAGCACTGTTTCGTTATGGTTTGCTAAGGAGTAACCCATTGCTTAAAATAGTGGAGAGCTGGGATGAGAACATTGTGTCAAATCTTCGCATTGTATCGCGGAGTGATTTATTATTAGCTGTGCAAAGTCTGAGTTGAAATGTCCAGGGATATTCCAACTCATGGAACGTCTCTCGGCCAATCAGAAACAAATAAATAGTTCCATAGAACCCAATTGTTGTATAAAGTAGGACAATGTAACAAGGCAGGAGGGGTTCCATTCCATGACACACTTTCATTAAATGAAATAAGCTGTGAGTACTTTTATCTCAACAAGAACCTGGTAAAAAAATGAAACTTTAAAATATAAAACAATATCACTGTTGACACTGGAAAACATCTGTTCCATGTCAGAATCAGCCCCACAACAGCATCAGCTCCTGCTGCTACAATAATGAAGAGTGATACTCACATTGAATGGTCGTGCTGCAATGTTTTGATTGTCCCTACTCAATATTTATGGCAATGATAAACTATTAAGTCATGCATACAGTTATATAGAGCTTTTTACATTGGAATGACAATATTAAAATATTCTATCATTTTGAATAATAGTTCATCATTGTTACAGATGAACAGAATATATCAAATATATCTCTGATATTTATGTTACACCTATAGTTAATATTAGAGACAATATATAAGACACGGCAATCTCTCTGTTTTGTTGTGTTTCGATATACTGCTGTTTTATAGATAGACAGACAGACAGATAGATAGGTAACAGGCGGTGAGTGATATGTATTAGACTCTACAGTAGCAGGCCGGTGAGTGATATGTATTAGACTAGTTACAGTAACAGGCGGTGAGTGATATGTATTAGACTCTAGTTACAGTAACAGGCGGTGAGTGATATGAATTAGACTCTACAGTAGCAGGCCGGTGAGTGATATGTATTAGACTAGTTACAGTAACAGGCGGTGAGTGATATGTATTAGTCTCTAGTTACAGTAACAGGCGGTGAGTGATATGTATTAGACTCTAGTTACAGTATCAGGCGGTGAGTGATATGTATTAGACTCTAGTTACAGTTACAGGCGGTGAGTGATATGAATTAGATTCTTGCAGTAACAGGTGGTGAGTGTTATGTATTAGACTCTACAGTAACAGGCGGTGAGTGAGATGTATTAGACTCTAGTTACAGGCGGTGAGTGATATGTATTAGACTCTAGTTACAGTTACAGGCGGTGAGTGATATGAATTAGATTCTTGCAGTAACAGGTGGTGAGTGTTATGTATTAGACTCTACAGTAACAGGCGGTGAGTGTTATGTATTAGACTCTACAGTAACAGGTGGTGAGTGTTATGTATTAGACTCTACAGTAACAGGCGGTGAGTGATATGTATTAGACTCTACAGTAACAGGCGGTGAGTGAGATGTATTAGACTCTAGTTACAGTAACAGGCGGTGAGTGATATGTATTAGACTCTACAGTAGCAGGCGGTGAGTGATATGTATTAGACTCTAGTTACAGTAACAGGCGGTGAGTGATATGTATTAGACTCTAGTTACAGTAACAGGCAGTGAGTGAGATGTATTAGACTCTAGTTACAGGCGGTGAGTGATATGTATTAGACTCTAGTTACAGTAACAGGCGGTGAGTGATATGTATTAGACTCTAGTTACAGGCGGTGAGTGATATGAATTAGACTAGTTACAGTAACAGGCGGTGAGTGAGATGTATTAGACTCTAGTTACAGGCGGTGAGTGATATGTATTAGACTCTAGTTACAGTAACAGGCGGTGAGTGATATGTATTAGACTCTAGTTACAGTAACAGGCGGTGAGTGATATGTATTAGACTCTAGTTACAGTTACAGGCGGTGAGTGATATGTATTAGACTCTACAGTAGCAGGCGGTGAGTGATATGTATTAGACTCTAGTTACAGTAACAGGCGGTGAGTGTTATGTATTAGACTGTTATCACTCGGTATGGCTTCTTTCACCTTCCCATTATGAGAGCAGTTAAATTGCCACTGCTGTAAACTTCCTCCCTGTCTCTCTGTCTAATTTGTGATAACAGTGCGCCCCAACATGTCAGACGTGTAATTAGCGGCAGCTCATTGTCAGTGGATCATACGTCTGTAAAGCGCTAATCATCTTTGGTCTCTGGATTAGCGCCATGCAACACCAGCTCTCCAGCCGTAAGGAGCACTCAGTTCATTTATTTTCACTGTAATTACTTTTAAAACTGGCTTGGAGCCTCTTTTTCTCTCCCATACTCTCTCTCTCTCTCTCTCTCTCTCTGCCCTAAACCAATAAGTATACTGTGTGTGGATTTACACATAGAAATCCTATTACAGGTTGGGAGATAACGAGAGCGGGGATTTGCCCCGCCTGTAGCGGAAGCTTCCAGAAGAAAGCGGGTGATACAGACGCTGGCAGATTACATGTTAAACACGTAATCAGCCAGACAGCTGATTTTTATCGCAGTTCCACAGATTAGTTTCATTATTTCATTTTGTATTTCTTTTAATCATTATTTTTGTCTCAGCCCTCATGAATCTTGCCAGGACCCTGATAGAGAAGCTGAATTGTGAACTGTGCGGGATGATTTAGTTGTGTATAATTTAATTTTGCTGATTGAATTCTCCT